>NC_134455.1:275313646-275613646 GCF_047948215.1 Lycorma delicatula | reverse complement strand
AAAATCCATCTTTCATTTTGGTTAAATCTGATTAATGAACAATTCATAAATCCTGATAAACCATTTTCTCCGAAGTCTAAAATTTATATAAACATGGAGATAACTTAAGCTTTTCTGGAATTAAATGGGATGGATTGGAGTGACATTTTTTTGGGTGCTGAGTTGGTGTAGCTGTGTCAAATTTTCGTAATATTATTACGGAACCTATTAAGATTAGTAAAAAAATTGTAAATATGTCAGCAATATATTACAAATAAAAAAATAAGCAATATCTCCCAAATCACTTGTTTAACAGCTGATTTTCGAAGTCGAAGTTTGTCAGATTCAAATCCTAGTAAAAACTGCATTTATCCGGATTTGAATATCAGACAGTGGATACTCGTATTCGTTGGTGGATGGGGTTCAGTTAACCACACACCTCAGGAATGGCCAGCCTGAGTCTGTGCAAGACTACACTTCATTTATATGTCATACATAACATCCTCATCTCATTGGTCGAGGGGGGTTGCTTATTGTTTACTAGTTGAACAGACTTCAACGTACACTTATAAAAAATATATAATATATATTTTTTAAAAATGTCCGTCTGTTAGAAAATATTCATTAACAACATCAATTTCTAATCCTTCAACAACACAGTTTCCAAACTTGACGTAATCCCTAAAGCTCTAGAAAGATTATTTAATCATATACGAGATAAGAACGTATTTTGTCTCCTAGTCAACATAGATTATTAAAAGGTCCCTCAACTGAGATAAATTTCAGTGCATTTTTAACGGCTATGCACTGGAAAGATATCTACAAAACATCTCCAAGTGTCATCTATTGTATCAGTCGCCTATTACGATAGACAGGAGAAATACCAGCAGGATATTCACCATCCACTCCCCGGCGAGAATTTTCCAATACTTTTGGGTATCGTTGGTGCACCAACAAGCAAAAAATGAATCCCATATTTTAGAAGGGTTCTATAAGCGGTTTTGTTATAAGTAATTTACACAGGTAAATAACTCGCTGTTAGGGATGTTAAAAACGTAGATTCGGGCAACGAATTAGAAATTGAATGAATTTGTTATGTTTATAGTGCCTTATATAAATTTTCTTAGTTGTGTTACTAGAATTCCACTTCGTAGACTATGAATAATTAATAATAAGTAGGTACCGCTTATATTTCTTCGAATAAAACAAAAATACATTATTGATGTTTATAAATTATTTTAATTAAAAATTGTTCTGAAGAATAGTTACTGCAAGTTAACAAATTCCTGTATTTATTGATTTAGCCTCCACTTTAATGGAGCAATGGAAAACTATAGGGTAGTTTATGCGTTTAAAACCGCTTAAAACTGTCTTGGTTCCAACCCGTTAACAAGTTATACCCTTCGCATCCCCAATGACATCAGCGTCTCAGCGGGAATCTGTGGTTTAAAGATGCTTATAGCGTAATACGGTACGATAAATATCTCTACTTGATATACTTTTCTTTTTTCGAACTACGATCACATTATTTTTTTAATTTGTTGAGGTGATAAATAAACTTTTAATGCTAAAATAATTTGGCTGGTCAGAGAAAAATAATTTGTAATAACAAAACGATGATTTAAAAATTACAGTGCAAAAATGGATAAAAAAAATAATGTAAAAATATTTGTAGCTAATATTTAGTCTGATGAATTACATCAAAGCATTAGACAAAATAATATTTATCAGATTTCATATGAAGAGAAACAAAGAATTTTGTGATTGTACTACAAGATTTTCCAAACAATTTGAGTTGTTGATTTGAGAAAAATGACATCCATTCCGTCTTTACTATCCCTTTTATAGTTTTTCATAAATAATTATTAACGTATTCTTTAACAGTTTTTTTTTTTTTTACAACGTGGTCTGATTTAATTATTTAGGTGTTTATTTTTATTGCTACCAATATTAATGAATAAGTTACATTTGGAGTTTTACTTTGTATGAGTTTTGTTGGCCACGATAACCAATTTATATCTTCCATTTAAAAATGAAAGCTTTTCTGCCACCAACCGAAATAATTTTTATTTTAACAGCTAACAAAAGGAAAACTAAACCTAAATTTGGATTTTCTTTGATATTACTTAAACAGTTGAAGTTATATGATCCATTCAATTACAAGGATATTTTTTTTTAACTTATCCCGAATTTTGAATTAACTTTTCCTTAGACGGAAGGGAATTGGTGGAAACTTTGCTGATGGATGTCCTTTCTGACGCAATATAACTGCAGGGAATACAGTATGGAGATTATTGTCTGTAAAAAATTTCATACTTGACGGAAATATATAGATAGAATTTCAGGATAAAAGTATTTCTATATATCTATCCTACAAATGAACAATATTATGCTGTTGGTTTCTCAAAAAAGATTAATCAAAACCAGGTAACTAATATCACTGGCTGTTTTATTCCTGTGTTTTGTTCGTCTGTTCTACTAACTGTTATATGACGATAAATGTAAAAATGTTTATTTAATTTCGTTTTATCACTGACGTAATATGGTTTCTAATTTATTTTTATTTATTAAAAGCTTTTATTTAACTGGCTTTAGGAATAATCAAATCTTGCAACTGTTATATCTTTTGATCTATCGTATGAAAATCAATGAAATTTGGTACACGTATGTAACTTCGATATGTAAAAATAAATATTTTTACTTTTATTAAAAAATAAATAAATTAAAATTTTATAATTATTACATTTATTTATTTTTTATTTATTGGTTATTTATTAGATATTTATATAATTTATTTTTTACTTTTCAGTGCATTTTTATACTTGTTAATATATTATATTTTTTTGCTTAAAATTCTCAATTTGATTTAATTCTTATTTTTTACTTTTTAGAGGGTTTTTCTAATTTGTTTCCTTTTTTTATTAATGTTAATATTAATATTAGTTAAATAAAAGCTTTTTTAAAAAATAATTTTTTATATGTAATCAAATATATTTTTGTTGTTTTTTTTCTTTCAATAATTTGTAATAGTAAGAGATGATTCGAGACTATTTCAGATTCTTGGTTTCATTTTATTATTATTATTTTTCTGTTTATTGTAGATTATTTTCTCCACAATAAAAGGGCCGGAGGCTGGGGTGTTACAGCTGAATTATTTCCTTCATAACGTAGCCCTACTATGGAAAAAAACTTGTGTATTCACAAACGAACACAAATACAATTTATGGTGAGCCATTCCAATTAACAGGAAATGTCAAAATAAGCTCAGTTTGACGTTTTATATTTAAATATTTGAATTACGACTAAATAGCAAGTACCTCAGCAGTTCTTTCGCTTGAATAAATTGTGAAATATTTAATACAACTAATATTGTATTTTATTTAATGAAATTAAATACGTTACATACCCAAAAAAAATAAAAAAACCCACATCGCCCATCTTCGATACACCTAAAATCTGGATTAAAATATTTACCTTTAAAACCTTTTCTTGTTACTTGAATTGACCAGACTCGTTTTGTTCTTTCTCTAAAAAAAATTTAACAATATATCCAACATCATCTGAAGTTTACTGTTCGATAACGAAGAGCCTGCTTAACAATAAAATCGAATTTCATCAACTTAGTAGTTGTTACGTTCCACTTTTCCCATCGGGTCCTGCTACCTAGCGACGGCTAGGGCTCTCCGGCAAGCTATGGTCATACGATGTCTTACCGCAAGGAGTGGTCATTATGATGCAGCGACTTCTATTCATTCGGTGCCAGAATCTGACCCACAGCGGTCGTGTTGTACATTCAGTTCGGATGGACACGCATAATAATGTTCGGATGAACGCTTATTTTATTTGTATACTTATATGTTATTAAGTTCAATTATATGTGTTACGTTATATGTTAGATGTTCAGTTATATGTTATCGAAATATCAAGACGACAAGAAATTAAATAACAATTCAATAAGCAACAAGGCGTTGTTTCAATTCATCACGTATGCATCTACAGTTCATACTCGCTCTAAAACCTATCACAAAGGTTTTATAGTCCTCCAAGTCGCAAGTGATCTAACAGTAGTAGTAAAGCTTTCAAAATAATTATTCGTGGCCTTCATCAAGCCATTCAGAGAATAGATTTTTTCATTAAGATAAAAATGTTCTTCTTAACAGCATTGACTAATCAAATTAAGCAATATACTAATAGTACGTATTAATAAAAACATAGATCCGAATCTCGGATTTTATTTTACATGTAGAATTTTCTCATAGTGATGTGAAAAACACGACGTCATTATACAGTTAAACGGTTGACTCAGTTGCAAAAAACTTCGTTTAGGCTGCTTTGCTTGAATGTTAACTGGAATTATATCTGAAATAATATTTAACTTTATTAATATAAATATATTAAATATAAATTTAACATACTTTCCCTGTACCTTTAAAATATTTTGTTGTTAGGACTTGTAAAAGTCATGCAAAAAAAAAAATTAATACTTTCATTTGAAAAATATTTAAATTAAAAAGTTGAAAAAATAACGGTTTTATTTATTTATTTATGAGAAATAAACTGCTAATATGAATATTTAAATAGATGAACTGTAGTTAAGCATGCAATTCCGTAGTTAACGACGAGAATAAATTGCGATAACACTTTCTTTAAAAGTAAAAATTCATCAATAAATTGCTATTTGAACAATAAATATCCAGTTTATAAATTTTGTTAAAAGGGAGAAAAAATAAAAATAATATTTATTTAGAATAACCTTTTATTTAATATATTTTTTATATATTCATTAATTTAAAATTCTCTTACTCGTTTTTAATTTGTTAAAAATGTACAAAAGCACAGAAAAATCTATAGAAAATGTACAAAAGTAGTATTTTATTGTTAATTTTTCAAAATTTATTTGAACGAATTTATTTGAATTTACGATTCTCGTTGTTTAGAATTGATTTCTTCAAGCGGAATATCGCCCCGGTATTTTTCTTTAAAAAAAAATACGTTAATTCATTTTTAAATGCTGATTAATACGAATATAACGATATTCGTTATACTTCAAGAAAAAATTCAAGATCTTTTTTACTATACCTTTATTACGTTTCAAAAATGAGCAATGATATTATAATAAAGAAATGAATACTTCAAGTTTTCGTTACTAAACAATTTAGAAATATACAGACATACATCAGCGCAGCAATTACAAAAACATGATTATGAACATGAATGCAAATTTTTCTGCAAGAGTGAGTTTTAAAAATAATTTTTTGACAAATGTGAAAGAAAATAAAACAAAATCTTATAAAAATATACCTCGACGTGACAGCTAAATACATTTAAAACAGTAATTTAAATTTGTTAATTTAATTTTTTTTTATCAAGGTTTTATTTACAATCCGTTTTTACAAATACAAAAAAATGGGATAACAATAAAATTGACGTTTTACTCAATTTTAGCGAAACTACTCAAGAACACAATTCAACACGCAAGAGGAACATACGAAATACAGACATTAAATATAAATAAATGTGTTGAGACATACAAAGAAAGAAAAAGATATGTAAATTTGAAAGTAAGAAAAGCAAAAAAGTGCTAAGATGTCATACGTTATCCCATGGATTCAAAAACGCTACCGTTTCAACGGGCGAACATAGTTACCGTTATCCAGCAAGTTCACAGCAAGGTAGTTCTCATGCCCATTGAGACGTTGTTCATAATCGACGATCAAGATGTAGACTCAGACATCTTACATTGTCATTATGGGGGACTAAGATTTCTCTGCATTATAAAATAGGCAAAAATATTTATAGAGAAATTTGGATGGCCGTGTTAAGAAAAAATTCCTATGTAGAAAAAATATTATAATCTGTATCAGTAGTTAACACCAAATTACAGCCTAGTTTATGAAAATCGGATGAAAAATTTGTACGGTAAGTAAAGTACAGCAAAGTATATTTGTGTTATTCTTTGTACAACAACCATGTTATTCGGAATTGTTATAAAAAATAATTTTCCGTCTCTTTTGGAGGATGTACATCTACAAACTAGATTGCAAATGAATTTACAGCATGTTGATGCAACGCCAGATTTTTCTTTAGTAGCTAGAAATCCCTTGAATTCTAATTTTTAAAACTGGATTGGATGCGGTAGACAAATCAATTAGCCACCACGATCACCTGACTTAACGCCACTAGATTACATCATTTGGGGCCATATGAAAACGATATTATATCAATAAAAAGTTAATATTAATGAAGAGTTACTCATTAAAATACAAAATGCTGTTAAATTTAAACGAAACGATCCTGAGATGATACGGAAAGCCACTGGAAATATTTTACATTGTGAAGGAGGAAATCTCGAACAATTACAGTAACTGAGGTTTGTTATTCTGTTACCATTTATAATTTTTCATCATTATTCTTCTCTTCGTGAGCTGCTGATTAACAAAAGTTTCAGATTTCTGGTGAGTCGTATAAATAAAAGTTTCTAATAATCTAAATATTCCATTTAGTGAACTTCTGTACATTAGTTAAAGTTTAATCAGTATAAGTTTAAATGAATTACAGCAAAAAATTTGTATATGTAATTTAATATGCGTACCAGAAAGTTATCTTGTGTTCAAATCAGATTTTTAGTATAGTATTTCTGTGGGTGTTATGTTGTATAAGTTACAAATATGAAACAAGAATCAAAAATGTAAACAGAACCTTTAATTCTATTGACTTTTACTACCTAATCTTTTAGTTGCAGTTATAAAGTCAAAAATTCTTAATTATAAATTGTGATAAAGATGAATCTATAAAAAATTAAATAGTTTTTTTAACTTTAAAAAAATCCTTTTTCATTAATTACTGTTCTAGAAAGTTTAGTTCAAAATCAAATGAAACAGAACCATGTTTGTTTATTGACTCATTTAATGTAAAGTCTGGGTTTCTCTACATTGAAAAATTAATTGTCATTGGGGTCACTGGCTTATTGAATTAATAGAAAAATTACGTTAATTGAAAAGGGACCATTAAACTCCTACCGCACAAAGTTATGTATAAAGAATACGAGTGCAATTTCTTAGGTGGTGCCTTTTTTGATTAGATGTTTTTACAAAATATTATTGTTTGCTTTATAAGTGAGACAGTAAGGATAAAAAAAATATCATTACAGTAACAAAGGCAAAACCAACCGTCACTCATCCCACGAAAAGATGTTTTTTTATCTACTTGTTGATTCAAGGATAGTGTACCTATCACCACTCCATACTGAGTAAAAGTTGAGTCTTATAAAAAAAAAACTTTTCAAAAGCTATGCATAAAAACAGACTTCAAATTTATAAGTTAATAAAATTTCCCAAGAATCTAAAAGATTCCACTGTTGCAGTCTAGACCCAAGAAGCTCAACTTGCTGCTTTGATGATTTTAAATCACAAACTAAATCTTTAAATGAGGAAAATTAAATGTTAAATTAAATGAGGAAATTTCTCATCAGACACAGAAAGAAATTCATCATCATCCTCTACATCATCTGCTTCATTTTCAGATTGTTCTTCTAGCAATGTTGGATTCGATGGTGGTACAGTTACAAGTAATACCGTTCCATGTGGTACCGGCTATAGAGCTGAGGATACATCTGCATATTTTACAAACTTTCAATTTTTGAATGAAAATTCAAATATATTTATCATACAAAAGTAGCAGCTGGTGAAGTCAACCTTACTTAGGTTGCGCCAAAACATCGGTACAGCAAACGGCATGGCTCGTCGTTTCCCCTTCAACCATTCAGTTATACTTACTCAGCACAATATGCAAATAACATGAAGTGTCCACCAGATTTTATCTTGATTCCCGAGTGCAAAATCAAAATAAAATTAATCAGCTGTTTTTATCAATTCAGAAATAGTCTTTCTTTGAGAATTAGACATAAATTTACCACAGACAACAAAAATGATCTGGATGATTTGAACATACATGAACATTTGCAGAAGCCATATTGTAGCAAATAAAAACGAGAAAAATTACTTTTCTACTGTAAAGAATTAATGAAATATAACAACAAAACACTAATAATTCTGTGAAACACCACACGCGTATATGGAAAAGTGAAGAAGCTAGACTTAATAAGATTTTAGGCTCTGTAATAAGCAACAACAGCTGATTGTATGGTGATATTATACAGACATGTTTGTACGTGTCGTTAAGATACTGAAGGATTCGGGTATGGATAAAGGGGTTCAGAAGTAATAACAAAAGGAAACTCTCCCTTATAATTCACCTCTAACACTTAGAAAATTTTCTTCTACTCATGAAAATTTTATAAATCCAACTTTTAGACGTAAACATCTGACGTCACGAACTGCCTCAAGACAAATTACTACTGAAATAATTTTTTACTAAACTACCAGTGTATCCTCTTATGCACTGTTCCTTATGGAAGAACAAAACACTTTTTAAAAATTACAATAACTAATCAATCTGTCAACCAAAATTCTTGAAATTTCTTACACGTGTCCAGTAATAGTCCGACAACAATTCCGTAATACACAAACTAGTAAAGACAACAAAAAAACTAATCATTACAAAAGAAAAAAAAATAAAAAAAACATTAACCAAGAACGCAGAGAACGCATTCAATACTTGTTACCACAGTATATCCACAAACTCGACTGTGCTAATATGTTGCGATTCTCTAAGTAAACTTGCTGCAATTCGGAACAAGAACATTAAGGACGTCCTATCGCCAACATCTTGTACGTTTTAAATGAACAAGTACAGCAATGTATATTTGTATGGACTCCTGGGCATGCTGGTATTGCAGGTAATGAAAGCGCAGACGAAGCTGCCAGAGAGGCAACAGTCTGTGATAACTTGGATAGAATTCCTGTACAAGCCGCAGATGTTAAAAATTGTAACAATAACTAATGCACTAACTAATACAATAAGAAACAGGTGGAGCAATGATTGGAGAAGATTAAATACCAAATTAAAAACAATTAAAACTTCATATAAATGGAAGAACGACGTGAAGCTGACTCGCTGAGAACAGATGGCAGTGACCAGACTTAGAATCGTTCACACGCGAATAACAAATTCATATTTGTTAACCGGTGAAGAAAGACCAATGTGCGGTGTTTTTAATAAAGCACTTGCAATCAAGCATCTAATGGAAGAGTGTACCATATATGAGGTACCTCATACCTCAGAAAGAGATTCGGACTAATAAATAATATTGCTGCTGGGTTGGAAAGTGTTTTGGGAATATATCTTGATACCGAGTCAAGTATGGCATTAGTTATAGCGTCGACATCGACTTCGATAACTCAAGTTGTTTCAGAGAGTATCGTTCTAGCTGTGAAGCTCGTCCAGTGTGCCTTATCAAACAGCCATCTTCTGGAGATGAGATATATTTTTCTTGTAATGTCAGTTACAATTTACACCGGAAAATGGTCGCTTCCATTTAGATCCTCTAAAACACGAAAAGTGTACCTCGGTGCTATCGATCCACGTACAAGTGCTAGATCTATGCAGGACGTCGATCAATCTCTGATATTGAAAAAACTTTCCTGGACAGTCATTTAAAATAATCAAATTAGAATTCAGCAGTTATTGGTGGGGGAAGCTGAGCAATTAAACGTGTAATATCATCCTTCTTCAAATAAAAATTCGGCAGATATATGCTGCAGATCGCGTGGTTTGCAGCGGACACTTCATTCTGATTATGACCGCTTGCAGATTTGTGTTTACTTCAACCGCTTCGGTGGCAGCTCTAGTCGACGTTAATATGGCTACTCCACCTCTAATTCTTGTATTTGGCGGTTGATCTCGCCGAAATGTACTTAATTGGAAATTTTCATTTCGGCAGAAATGTGTTTCTTGCAGGCATATACAAATTGAGTCTACATCATGTACCAAGCGTTGGAACTCAAAGATGTTTGACAGACATCCATTGATGTTCCATTGAAGAATCGACTCGCTAATATTTAATTAGTTTATTGAATGGTCTGCCTTTCGGACATCCTTTTCTTTCTTCTTTTCCACTTTACTAATCAAAGCCGCGGACATGGATCAGCGCTTTGTATAGATTTTGAGGCAAGAACCTGGGAGACCCCCGACATAGGAGCCGCACCAGTCAACGCCTCAGGCAGGGAGAAAACAGGCTCCTCCTGTGTGGTTTTTTGTGGCCTCTGTGGTTTAGAGGCCATCTTGGTTGCAGGAGGCTTGGGAGTCTCCATCATAGAAGTCTGAGAAGCAGTCACTTTTCTCTCACCATCATCCAATAGGTCACGCAGACGAACTTGGATTTCTGACCTGACATTTGTCTGTTATTCAAGAGCACTTTTGTTCTTAGTCGCCTTATTCTCTGGAGGCTGTACCTTTATCAAAAGTTTTGTAAATTCTTGTGACTGAGAGACTTCATTCTATTGTCTATTATTCTCTCAATCATGATAGCCAAGGTAGGCTCAAATTTGCCTTGCAATGGTTTGTGTCAACAGCAGTTGGAGCAGAAACTATAGCCACAACCTGAGCATAAGTTGTTGTTGACCTAGGCCTACGGGCGTTTGCGATCTTCTTTATTTCGATGTAGCTGACCTTCTGCAGGTTTTTGACTCCCTGCACAGCTACCTCGTCTTTATGAACAGGAAAATTCCTCGACCTGCATGAATAATACCTAAACCTAGGCTTTACAGTTTACGCAGGGATCCTTGCATGGTTCTCTTTCATGAATTTCCTTACCAAGCATCCATAATTGTGGCATACCACTAAACTGAAGAAAAAGGTGAATTAAATGACTTGGTTAGGGATTTAAATTTATCAAAAACTCAAGCTGAACTGTTAGTAGGATCAAGACTGCAAGATTGATATTTACTTTAAAAAAATACAAAAAGTTCGGGCTTTCAAAGCCGACAAAAAGTCGGCTTTGAATGATGAAAATTCTTTCTTTATTGCACAAATATTTATGAGCTTATGTTGCACTTAGGACAAGTTCATAAATCTGAAGACTGGCGCCTTTTCATATATTCGTCCAAGTATAGTTTAAAAGTGGCTCTCCTACACAACGGTAACAAATATCTTCGATACCAATAGTTTACGGTATTAATTTGAAAGAGACATACGATGTGATGAGAGATGTTCTTGAAAAATAAATTATAAAATACATAGCTGGAACATATGTGGTGATTTGAAACTTCTAGCTATTTTGTTAGGCATGCAGTTATGCTGCACTAAGTACATGTGTTTTTCTTTCCAAATGGGACAGCCGAGCTAGGGATAAACATTATGTTACCAAAGAGTGGAAGAAAGGAAATAACATAACTCCAAATGGGAAAAATATTATTCATGAGCCCTTAGTTGAACCCAAAAAAATATTTTTACCCCCTCTCCATCTCAAGCTAAGTCTAACGAAAAATTTTGTAAAAGCAATGAAGAAGGATAATCCCGGATTTTTGTACATCAGGCAAAAATTTCTGAATGTAAATGAAGGTAAAATTAAAGAAGGATATTTGTTGGTCCTCAAATAAGATAGTTGATCAAAGATGATGTATTTAACTCAATGTTAAAAAATGTAGAAAATGCAGCTTGGCCTTCATTTAAAGACGTTTGCAAAGATGTTCTCGGCAAACAAAAATCTCACATTTACTACGATATTGTTAATCAACATCTTACTTCATACAAAGCTATAGAATGTAATATGTCTTTGAAATACATTTCCTCCACTCACATCTGAATTTTTTCCCGGATAACCTCGGAGATGTGACGAACACGGTGAACGTTTCCACCGAGACATGGAAAGCCGCTATAAAGGGAAATGGAATACCAACATCCTAGCCGATTACTGTTGAATATTAATTCGGGATGTGCCTGAGGCTATATATAAAAGAAAAGCATCAGTGAAATCATTCTAACACAGATATGGCCATACAAAATTATAAATTCTACAGATTTTAACCGTATTTTTTCTTAATTTTTTTTTGAAGCGTAATTTATTTAACATTAAGGGTGTTAAAAAAAATTGTATTTACAGATCTGTAATGTAAAACGCAAAAGAGAAACATTAAATTTTTTTTTGTGTATCAGTGTTATTATTGCTATTATGCCAAATCTTGGATACATACGAGTATGTATATGTATTTCAATCCCAAATGTATAAAATTATTGTATATTTTTTAGAGACAGCAATTTATAGTACGACTAATTTCAATTGTAACAAAATAACTCTATACTATTTTTCTTGGAAGGATTCTAATAAACAAGTTTCTCTAAATTATTAAGTATAGATTTTGCATCCTTGTGTTCCCGTCTGAAATATATAATTATATCTTATAAGGTCAGAAATTTAAAATTATAATAATCTTTGTAAATTCATTTAGTGACAAATATTTCATTTTAAAAATAATCAGAAAAAGATTTTTGTTATTAACTTACATTTTTCTTTGTTTATTTAATACGGTAAAACAAAAGATAAAAAAATTTACCAAATTATATATACTGTATACCGTAGGATGTGGAATACATTGCATATAGACTACATAAATTTAATTTACAGGATTTTCGTAGTAGATATTAAGTTATAAAAGCATATAGATTTTATAACTTCCAATATTTATCGTATTTTGTTTTACTTACAAAACATAAATATCTTGTAATTACAGCTATTTATTGTAGTACTGAACTTACACTAATACACTGAATTCATACTCCAGACGTACTAGTTACGTTAGACTAACTAAATCATGATTATTGTATAATAGTTGTGCACTATAAATGGAATACACCTTCAAGAGAATGCTGCACTGGAACATTATAATGTACTGTATTGCGCAGTACAAGAATAACACCTCACTCTTGGTGTCGTTGCGTTTCCAGCGAGTGAATAATGAAAATTTGTGCTAGAACATACAGAATTGTCCATAACGATTTTTCGTGTTGTAACTTTTAGTATCGTTTCTCAAAATACTATTCTTTTCAAGTTAATATCAGATTAATTTGAAATTTAATTTTGGTATGAATATTTGTAGTGAATGTTACATCAATCACCCAAATATTACTATTATTTTTTATTTCTTATTTACTTTTATACTGCTTTAACAATTCTAAATCAATAACTTATAAACAAAATGGTCTTCTTTATCTGAGTATTAGGAGGACTTCTAAAATAAATTAAATTTTTTTTTTCAATGAAAAAGAATAATTTCTAAAATTATTTGATTAGACAGCCACTTTTAAGCAAAATCCTTTAAGAACTTAAGCATCGGTTACATACCGTACTATAATTTAAAAAGGCTAATCAAATTATGTACACTGTCCAACAAAAAAAATACTACAGTTGGTCTTTTTATTGCAATGATGTAAATCCCGAGCTAATTAAAATAAATTAATGCAATTCAAAGAAACGTAAATTTACTTTCAATTGAAAAATTAAAATAAGACACAAAAGTAATGTTATTGGCATATAATTTTCTACTTTTGTACGAAGTTTTTAATTATAGAATTTATGAGTTTTAACTCTATAAATTTGTATTTATTGTAACAGTAACTTTAGTAATAAATCTAAATAGTATTAATAACAGAGTAACAAACTGTTCTCTTTCCTATTCACAAGAGTTATGTAATGCAAATTGAATTCTAACATAATTAAAAATACGTGTATAATTGATAATTTTAGTGTATCACGACGTTCTCCAGGACTTTCATGACCCATTCAACTCGTGAATATAATGGAAAAAGTTCATATAAACATAAGTCCAAAAATGCTTCGTTTGCGAGTTACGGCCACTGAAATATTTAGCTCGGATTTCAACTACCTCGGTGAAATCAGGTCGTACTGAAATTTTTAGGACATTAGGAGCAAAGTTAGTTATTTCTTTTGCGGATGATATAGCACTTCTAACATGAAACATAGAAGACGCACGGATAATGACTGAGAAACAAGAAACAGCATCAAATATAGGACTACAAATCTCATTCGAAAAAACGGAATATGTGGAATAGAACACAAAAATGAAAGATATCTAGAAACAAGATACGGCAAGATCAATAGGGTCAAAATGTTCAAGTAACTTGGAAGAGTGGACTCAACCAAACGGACTGAATAAAACAGCAATATAAACATGAATTAAGAAAATGGAAAAAGTCTACGGAATAACGAAGAACCGATACATCAAAAAACATATATCCATACAAGGGAAGATAAGACATTATAACACTATCATCAAGCCAGAAGGATTATACGCCGTAGAATGTTTATCCATGAACAGAAAAGGGGATGTCAAGGAGATCGAAAAGCGGGAACGAAGAATACTACGGAAAATTTTAGGATACCACGGAAAAATAAATAAAGAAGAGTAACGACTACGGAGGAATGAAAAACTCTACAATAAAACTAAGAACTCTAAAATCACAACGACTGCAAGAAAACGAAGTGCTAAAAGTGTTAAATTTTATGAGCACGTAAGGAGGATGGATACAAACAGGCTGACGAAATTGATTTTTGATCATCTTACGAAACTCAGAAACACAACAAATTGGGTTAAGGAAATCAGAAGTGATCTAGTGGAAACGGGCATCCTGGAAGAAGAGATAGCTGACAGGGATGTTTTCAGGAAAAAGAAATATAAGTGGAATCAATTTAAAGAACAAAAACAGGTACGCGGGACAGATTAAAAGTGAACTGACAAACAGAAGAAGGCTAGCAGTGAGCGAATGAAGAAAATTTGGGAAGCAAGAAAGATAAAACTCAAGCCAAGGTACATCACAGTCCAAAGAAGACCTTAACGCTTAAAAACAACATTTTATGTATATTAGATATTTATTATATTAAATTAGTTGATACTATTATATATTACTATTAAACAGTAATGTATAGTAATATATATTACTATATACTATATTATATATTATAATATATATAAACAGAGCGGGCTTCGCCCGCGCTATGTTGCTACTCTCGTTTCCGTCGTGGTCAGAACGTTCTTCGTTCGCCCTTTTTGTAGCCAGGCGGCTCTTCCTCTTGCCACTCCTCTCTACACTCATTAAACTCATGCTTGTGAGAATAATAATCATAAATAAACATTAAAGCCTGTTCAGTTTATAAAAATTATCATAAATCATAGTTTTGCAATTTCTCCAGAGCAACATTTTGATCAGTACAGAATTTACTAATTGGTTTTTGATTTCCAGTTGCGACTTCGCTCTTGAAATACATAATCACCATTACAAATATAAATTCCTATCGATGTTACCAAATTTCATAAAGATAAATTCAATAGCGGTAGCATAAAAAGACAAGAATTTTAAAAAAAACATTTGTTTTTCCCCCTTAAAAAATTAAAATTTAAAAAGCTGAAAATAGTTTTTAGATATTCATTTGATAAGTATTTTCAAATTCAAATCGAGTGAATATCACGATCAGTATAGTCGGAAATGGAAATACTTATCGGAAATATTTAGAATCGGATATATGTAATTTATTAAAGTAAAAATTAATTTCATTTTTTAAATTATACTCATACTATTGAAAATTTTTTCTTATGATGTGAAGCAAGCGTAGATTGAAAAATGAAAGGCAATAGTTTGTAAGAAATAATAAAAAACGTAATAATTTTTTCTGAAAGGAAGTTAGCATATTTAAAAATGTTTTCCAATATTTATTATTTTTATTATTATACACAGAACCACTCATCTACGAACAATATCATTGTATATAGTTAATATCACCATTTGTTTAGCTATTATTATCGACAAAGTTAAATCGATCTAATATCAAACAACTGAATTATTAAAACTTTCTTTAAAAGGAACATTAAGTGATCACTTGGTTACTACTTATTTTACTTAAAACAAACACATGATGCACAGTTAAATATAATTTTAACTGTGAATTGAATCTGACGTCTGTGTGCGTTTATGTGAGTGCATATTTTGTTTGATATTTATTCCATAATATTGGACGGGGTACTTTTAAATTATATGGTTCAAATATTGTCTTTTATTATAAAATTGTTATTCTGAAACCGCTTGATGTAGCGATGTCGTTCTGTCGTGCGTCTAATAATGATAGTATTGATGTGATATCGTGTGATTATATGTTAGCCTATTATGTTTTGGTATTAATGTAATGAAATACTTATATACAGTACGATTATTAGAAATAATAAGTTATCCCATTAGACGTAGTATAAACAAGGACAATACCTATAATTGTATTACTATTATTTCGTTATATAATTTTATTATAGCACTGACGTGATGTCGAGTGGCGCTGTGATAAAATCAAATAAACAACTTCATTTGTTTGGAAATTAGCATAGTGCACAAAATATTGAAAATATGCATCTCAAACCAATGTGAATGCACTACAATATTTAACATTTTGTAATTGCCAGGTCTTATACATTAATTTTCTAAATTATTGAAAGACCTTAATTCATTTACAACCGTCTTCTAATTCCAACCGTAATATGAAATATAATTTTAAAGATTTACTTTTCACTAAATCCACTGATTTCAACGCCTTAACTTTAGAGGTGCCCCTCCAGTTTCAAACCTACAAAAAGCGCTTAAAACATTAAAAATTGTTAGAAAAAGCTCTAAAAACATTAAAAGATGTTATATTAGGTTATTTTTCTCTTTTTTACTGTTTAGCCTCCGGGAATCACCGTCAGGCATTACTTCAGAGGATGAATGAGGATGATATGTATGAGTGTAAATGAAGTGCATTTCTGAGATTTGTGGTTAATTGAAACCTAACCACCAAAGAACACCGGTATCCTCGATCTAGTATTTAAATCCGAATGAAAGTAACTGTCTTTACTAGGATTTGAACGTTAGAACTCTCGACTTCGAAATCAGCTAATTTGCGAAGACGCGTTCACCACTACACCAACCCGGTGGGTTACGTTACCTTTCACATGCCTTCAGAACTTCGGCTTTTACAGTTACACTACTTCCAGGTGGAAATCAATCACGAGCTGATGATATGGTCTCCTCTCTTTAAACAAATATTCTGCCAAATAATCTTCGAAGTGTTCAGATTTTTTCCCATCACAGGTAAGAAATACCGTATATTTCGCCAACGGCTCTCGATTTTCTGGGTATGAACTGACAGCGCTTCCTCATCTGAAATCTTCTTATTTCTCTCTTGCGCTTCTCCATTAACTTCCGTGTACACAAATTCTACACTGTGGTTCACTCGAAGGTGCCTGAAACCTTCATCACCGAGACAGTCGTGCGACTTAAAAACAGTCTGAGATGATTGCTGTTCCCGATAATATTCGATCCCTTATTATGTTAAGTAACGTTTCTTTTTCTTCTCGGTACTGGCAACACAAAAACCTCCGGACCACGTTCAACGCCACCAAACACCCACTGACCGTACAATCGTCAGCCTCTATTGGACTTCCTATTTAGCTTCGTCTATTTCAATGACATTTTCAGGACCATCGATGTTCTCTGACTTTCTTATCGCCCAGTCAACACACACTTCCCTCCAATAATTACTCCAAACAACCACTCACTGTTGCTGAGGAAAAATTCAATTCATGCTCTATAAACGCTTGTTTGTCTCGTGTAAGAAGGAACCACAACACTACGAACAATAAAACTTTCTCCCTAGGTAATAATAGCATTTCGTACAATGTTCCCTTCGTTGTCGCCTTTTCCCACATACATTTTGCACCCCATACTGTTGCATTGCAACGGAAACGATAAGTTCCTCTACGCTTATTGATTTTCGTTTCCTTCCCACACTTTCAACACTGTGTTCTAAAATTTAGTAATCCTTGCGTCTCACGGAAATTCAGTAGATTCTTTTCATTATTCTTATATAATTCAGTAAAGCTCAAGGCAGAAATATTACATTCAACGCACCAATTCGCCATGCTATACGACTACCGTGCTCCTCAAGCATCGAAACCTTCCGCGTCTTGCAAATAGTACCAAAATTCTGAAGGTAAGTGACAGGTAACCTAACCTAACCCACCGGGTCGGTATAGCGGTGAACGCGTTTTCCCAAATCAGCTGATTTGGAAGTCAAGAGTTCCAGCGTTCAAGTCCTAGTAAAGGCAGTTATTTTTATACGGACTTGAATACTAGATCGCGGATACCGGTGTTCTTTGGTGGTTGGGTTTCAATTAACCACACATCTAAGGAATGAGACTGTACAACTGAGACTGTACAAGACTACACTTCATTCACACTCATACATATCATCCTCATTTATCTTCTGAAGTAATACCTGAACGGTAATTCCCGGAGGCTTAACAGGAAAAAGGACAAAGGTAACCTAACCTAACCAAACATTTTTTAATGTTTGAAGTGCATTTTGTAACACTTTTATTTTTTTAAGTACTTTTTTATAGGGTGGCCTCTAAAGTTAAGCAATTTTAACGATTTACTTTTATTTTTGTTTACTGGAAATATTTAGTATTTCCTGGGTTAGTTACTTCCAGGCAATTACGAATTTATTTAAACAGGAAATTATAATAGGATCTACAGAGAATATATTTTTATTTTAAACAAAAAATAAAAGAAAGTTAATTAATAAATATTATTTAATTTATTACTCACTTAAATCACTGCTTAGCAGCGTGTACAAATGATCAATATTCTGATGCCATATTGATATTTAAAGTATTTCCGAGGAGAATTTTAAAATGGCGGATTAAAACTAAATTCAAAAATTTTGTTAACCTAAAAAGTTTGTAAATTTATTTCTTACGAAATAAATTTACGAGTGAGAAGCGGAATATGTGAATAACTAAAAGAATAATGTGAAATTTTAGTTTTAATTTATTATGTCATGGATTATTTTAGAAGACTATTTTTAAATCTTATCAATGGTCCTCTTTTGGAACGGCTAATAAACTAATGCATAGTTGAATCTGTAACTTATTAAGAATTATTGTATCAAAATTAACAAAAAACATTAAGCATTAATTCTGAACAAAAAACTGATTGCAAACTCGTAAAGCAGTAACCATTCCGATTCTATAAATTATGCTGTATTTTCGTAGCAAATTGTAATAACACTTTGTCTAAGAAGAGAAAGAATTTCGTGAGTGAAGAATAAAGAGCAATTAGATAACATAATTTTAATTATCCTAAAAATCAAGTCTGACATATTTTATAGTTTATTTTACGTTCTCTTAAAATACAGTAATATTATAGAAAATACGGTTATGAAATCTTTTTCTCCAAAAATTTAAAGAAGTTTTAAATAAACTACTTAAAAATTCATTAAAAAATTTATATTAAAAGTTCGACGATTTTTCATTTCATTAGATTATTGCTAAACTATTCATGGGAAATCTGAGAATTTTTAATGTGTTTTTCCTAATGTTTTACGAACCTTTAATTATGGTTTTTTTCAGTCTAGTAAAACGGCCTCGGTCAGCTTCGTCTGACGAGGATAATCTTGCTACAGCGGACGAAGATGGTGTCAGGTGTAAGAATGTTCCCTTTGTTGTTATTCGAAATAATCAGGAAGGTGGCTGCCTTCAAAAGGTCTCACCTTTCCTGATTAACAAATGCGTCACAGAATGTATTGGTTCTCCGAGGAACATTAAGAAATTACGAGATGTAACAATTTTGGTGGAAACATTTAACGATGAGCAGAGTCGCTCACTATTACGTCTTACCAATATGGGCGGCATAAACATAAGTACGGAATGCCACAAGACCCTAAATACCAGCCCAGGGGTAATTTTTTTCGTGACCTTCTGGAAATGAATTTAAGTGAAATTGTTGACAAACTTCGTACCCAAAGTATTGTAGAAGTGAAACGTTAATGAAACGGCAGAACGGGACAGAAGAACCGACGCGGTCTCTTATACTAACATTCGGTCTTCCTGCTCCACCAGAGACGATTAAAGTGGGTTACCTTTCTGTTCGGGTACGCCCATTCATACCCAACCCACGGCGATATTTCAGATGCCAAAGGTATGGTCACACTACAACATTTTTCTCGAGAACGGAGATCTGTGCTCAATGTGCCAATGAAGGTCACAATGAAACTAACTGCGAGGAAAGTGAAAAATGTGCAAACTGCAGTGGTTCGCATACAGCCCGCTCCCGAGTTTGCCCAACCTTTAAGGAAGAGAAGGCAATTCTCAAGATCTGTAGTGAGCAGAAACTATCTTTCCCGGCTGCACGCAGGGAATATAGAAAGATAGTTAACTCACGGAACCTCGTCAAACCAGATGTGTCTTTCGCCACCGCTACGTCAAAGCAAACTCCTTAAAATGTTCATAATCAACACTGCGGATCCTGCAATGAACTTAAGAAACTCGTTCAGAAGCTATCTGATCAAGTTATTTCGTTTGCAGCCACTATTTCAAAGCTGACGAAGATGAATAAAATGTCCTACGTCGCAGTAAATGATTCCAACAGCGTGATCCATACGAAAGTTCCTGCTCCCAAAGTTCTACCGGTACAAGCAGAGACTACCACGGCTAGCAGTAAGCCAACTAGTAAGCTCCCCATAAGGGGAATCCACATAACTACCCCCTCTAATATACTAGAATGGGATGGCAATATCGGCATCCCAATCTAATGTCTCCTCCACCATCACCCCATATACAGGAGGATATGGTTGAAATACCTCCCGACCCAAAGGCGTCGGAGTTATCTAAAATACAGAATACGAAAAAGAAAAACCGAATCACATAGAACTAAATTTTATATTGTTTACTAAGTATATTTATTTTTATTTTATTTTTTATTTGTTTATATTTTTCCCTTAAGAGCATTATTCAGTGGAATGTTAGAGGTCTTCGGTCCCGCATTGAAGATATTGGAGTACTGGCACACGTGCATGATCCGATAATCATGTGTTTCCAGGAAACTCATCTTCTACAACATGATCCAATAGCACTCAGAGGATACTTCTGTGAGAGATAAGATTGTGTAGTAGACGGTAGAGAAAGTGGTGAGGTGGCTATTTTCATGAAGGATGAGATATCGGCTGCAATGTTTCAACTGACCCCTCTCGTTCTTGCTGTTGCAGTAAAGATCTCTATCCCATTCAAGTTACATATATGCAATCTGTACCTCTCACCGAACACTGAGTTCAGTGCTCTGGATATCTCCTCACCCAAATACCATCTCCATCGTTAATAATAGGCGACTTCAACGCCCACCATGTTTCCTGGGGCTCAACCTTTTGCTCCACTCGAGGAAATATAATACACAGTGTGAGATCAGGCTTAGACCTCTGTTTGCTGAATAATGGATCTCACACATTCATGTCTTTATCATCTAGTACTATGTCTAACATCGATCTCTCCACATGCTCACCGAATTTGCTCCCTCATCTTGGTTGTTCTGTTTGTGATGACTTTCACGGCAGTGACCACAAACCAATTATTACTGGTTTCGGTGTGGACCACGAGGTTAAGAGAAGGCCACGGAGGTGGATTGTTGAAAGGGCAGATTGGGATGGATATCATAAAGCCTTCCAATCACAGTATGACGATGGTGCAAACATCCTTGAGCAATGTTTCTCTTTTATGTCCATGATATTTGAAACTGCCAACAGATATACCCCACAAACATCGGGTAATCCTAAACGTCCTTCCGTTTCATGGTGGAATGATGATTGCAAATGTGCTATTAAGAATCGTCGGCGAGCACTACGTAAATTTAATAATAGACCTACAACTGAACATCTAAATTTATACCGCAGGGCTAAAGCGGTATGCCGTCGGGTCTTCTTGAACGCTTAGAGGAATTCATGGACGAAATATGTGAACACCATCTCACATACTACTCCCACGTCTACTGTGTGGAAAAAAATCCATGGAATTTTCAGATCGCCAAGACAATCTATTCTCGGTCTCATCGATGAAGGAGAACTCCTTTCATCATCTTCGGCTGTAGCAAATACTTCAAATGTTCATAATCAATACTCTGCGGATCCTGCAATGAACTTAAGAAACTCGTTCAGATGCTATCTGATCACCGAGAAAAATCTTTCCGCTCGGTATCTCTCACTTCATCATATAATAAAGATTTTCAGAGGTACAAAGTACAGATAGAAATACTGTCGTTAAACATTGGTGATTCGGTTGGTGAATTGAATACTCCATTCGGATTTAACGAATTGTTACATGCACTTAAGAACTCACGTGACACTTCCCCTGGACCAGACAACGTTCGCCTTGGTATGCTTTCACACCTTCCTAATTCAGCACTACAACAACTTTTGAATATTTACAATGGTTTATTCTCCGAACAAGTCTTTCCGCCCGGCTGGTCAGAAGCATTTATTATACCAGTACTAAAGCCTCGTAAAGACAAAACCGATCCCTCAAGCCCTATTTCTTTAACAAGCGTGTTGTGTAAAATAATGGAGAGAATGGTAAACCACAGGCTTACATGGTAGTTGGAGAAACATGGCTTTCTTTCTTCGGAACAGTGTGGTTTCCGACAAGGCCGATCTTCCATTGACCAATTAGTGTCAATGGAAACAGCCATACAAAACGCCTTCCTAAATCGCCAACACCTCGTTGCTATCTTCTTCGATATAAAAAAGGCGTACGACACAGCCTGGCGACGTGGTATTCTTAACGCCCTCACGAGATGGGGAATCAAGAGCAATATGCTTGCTTTTATCCGGGGATTCTTCAATCACCGAACGTTTCGTGTTCGTGTAGACGATTCACTTTCGGACAGTGTCGTCTCAGAGAATGGAGTACCTCAAGGTATTGTATTAAGTGCCACCTTGTTTTCTGTAGCCATAAACAGCATTACCAATTGTGTATAGGCTCCTGTCTCATGTTCTCTATTCGTTGACAATTTTGTTATTTACATTGCGAGCCGTTCAACGCCCACTGCAGAGCGACTACTACAGAGCACTATATTTCCCCTTGAGGCTTGGTCCAGAACTACTGGTTTCACATTTTCAGCCGACAAAACGAAATGTGTAGTCTTTTCTCGGCTACGAACCCCTTCTATTCCGCGAGTGTTGCTGAACAGAGAGCTTATTGCTATCTCTCTTTACGTAAGTTTCTAGGTTTGCTTTTTGATAGCCGTCTTACTTGGGTCAAACATGTAAAGAAATTAAGGACAAAATATACCAAACTTTTAGATATGATACGGGTCCTTAGTAACACCAATCGGGGAGCCGATCGGTCGTGTATGTTACGTTTTTAGTATTCCCTTGTTCGTTCCCGTTCAGATTATGGATGTGTCGCCTACTCTTCAGCTCGTCAAACCGTGCTTAAAATGCTGGTCGGTGTACATCAAGCTTTTCTTCGGCTTGCCACAGGTGCGTTTAGATCAAGCCCTACCACAAGCTTACTTGTAGACTGTTGCGAGCCATCACTTTGGGATAGACGAGACCAGCTTTTGTTATCTTATTTTGCTCGTCTCAAAGAACAGCCAAATCACCCGGCTTTTGACCCAGTTCTTAGAAATCCTAATTTAAGAAAGTATGAGAACCATCCACGCTGTACTGCACCTGTAGGTGTCCGTACCCGAGTCTACTGCAGCATATAAATGTTGACACTCCGTCGTTCTTTCCATCATGTCCGTGCCCATATCCTCAGTGGAGAATTAACCTTGTAAATTTTACATTTGACCTTACAACATACGATAAACAATCAACACCACTTACTGTTTTCCGGCAAATGTTTCAGTTTATTCCCACCAAGACGAACCCAGACGCGGTAATATACACTGATAAGTCGAAAGAAGACAATACGAAATAATTTTATTTTACATAGATCTCTTTTAAAATACAATCAATTAGTTTGTGCTAAATCGTAATAGAAACCTTTAATTAAAAATTCATTTTCTAAAAGGTAATTTTCAGTTCTTCCTATAATTATGAATTGGTTTCATAATGCACATTATTCTTAGACACTTAATAGCTTTACATTTGGAGATATGTACCAAAATAGTGCCTTTCTTACCCTTTGGTTTTCCTTTTTAATAAAATAATTAAACTAATGTAATTTTATAACCACAATTTTTTTATTATTATGGCAGAATTGCAAGAACTGCTAGTTATTCTTCACCTTCACTGAAGCAAAATATACCAATACACGTTTCGGCCATCTGTGCCTGGAAATTCATAATTTGTGTTATTTCATCAATATAATTCTTGGATTTTATAACAATTTTAGATACCTTATTCAACTTTCGAAACATTTTTAAAATTTAAAAGAAAGGCTTTATTGTAAAATTGTATTTTAAAACAAAAGGATCTATGTGAAATCCTACCTTATATTTTCAAAATGGTAATTTTTTAACCGAATTGTTATATGTTAAGGAAATTTTTAATCTCCTATATGAGAAAGAAAATTCAGATAAAATTACAGTCTAATTCTGGTTTTTGAAT
This sequence comes from Lycorma delicatula, assembly GCF_047948215.1. Classification (NCBI taxonomy): domain Eukaryota; kingdom Metazoa; phylum Arthropoda; class Insecta; order Hemiptera; family Fulgoridae; genus Lycorma; species Lycorma delicatula. The sequence continues at coordinate 275,589,351 of NC_134455.1, read as the reverse complement.
CTTGGACATCCGAAGAAGTCACTCGAATCTACCGGTGTTTCAGTGAAAAGCACAACGAAATTAGTAAAATTCTAAATTGTAGAAAACCAATTCAAATTAATAATTTTGCATTATATTACATTTTTTGAAAATAATAAAAAAATTTATTCATTTACTTCATATTACAATTTATGACTTTAAAATCTTATTAACAAAAACACATTAAATAAATTAAACATTAAGTTAAAATAAAGTTATAATTTTAATAAATTAAACATTAAGTTAAAATAAAGTTATAATTTTATTTAATCATCTCTACTGTTTATTTTTTTTAATACTTTAATATCCTATAAATAATTAAGAATTCCAATGTACGTTAAAGTAAAATAATCGTAAAACTATTTAAGACTTTCCAAATAAAAAAATCAAGCACTTTCAGAATGCTAATTTTGTACCGAGATTCTTGTAAGAATATAAGTTGCTATCTTCCGCCAGGTTATCGTGCAAACCATTATATACCTGTATTTTTATAAGAAAATTAAATTTTGATTAACTTTGAAATATTGATTAGTATTTTTACTTTAATTTCGATCTAAATTAAAGTAAAATTTTATTTTGATCACTAATATCAGAAGAAATTTTTCTGACCACACATAAGGTAAAAAGCCCTTCATCTTCACTTACATTTCATCCATTTTCTCCACTTAGGCTCAGCATTTTAATTTATTCCTATTGTTTTCTTCTTCTGGGTCAAGGTGCGCTCCATTTACATTTTTGTCATCTTTTCATCGCAAAAAATCCTTACAGGTCAAAAAGTAATAACAATCGTGGATGAGTTACACCTCTGTCTGCCCTCAGTTCTGCACTATGAATGATTGCAGAGCCTTTCCCTAAAAGAACATTCCGTACGTATGAATTGGGCGTGTCACCTTCACTTCACTAAACTTTCCTACCTAATAAGCAGCATGATTATTCGGTACTGTATAGACAGATGACAATATGAAAATTTTTCCTACCCTTTTCCCTAGTATGATATTTTCCCTAGGCACGGCATGATAGTTCTAGGTTTTCTTGAAAGAGCGCGATTATAACATCTGACAGAAAAATTGACTGTAGATTATTGTTCAAAGACTTTACTAATAATTGTAATTTATTAACAGTGAATGATGAAAAAATAAATAAATTATCAAATTATAATTCTGCTCACTCCACCAGCGTTACAAGCAAAAATAAATTTTCATTTAGTTAGTAAAATTAAAAGAATTATAATAATCAGAAATAACAATTTTCAAAAAAAAAAAAAGAAAGATCGCTTCCACTGTGAAATCATGAGATAGTCAGTGAGTTACAACAGCCTAGTCTTTATAATTGAATTTGCTTTATAGGTGAGGTTCTTACGTAACGATGTTATAAATAGCCCAGTGCAACGCTTCTTATTTATAATATATTGAACTCGTTAATGTCATTATGCTGTTCTAACACGAAACATCATTACAAAAATAATTTAATATTTTCTTATAAAAAAGGACTCGGATTTGCATGAAATTAATGAAAAATATATAGATTAATACTCGTACAAAAATATGACTACCATTTAAGGCAAGGAAAAATTACATATGTTTCACGTCAATAACAAATAAAATTAACAAATATTTATTGAATTAATATTAACTTTAATCTCAAAAGTCTATTTTAAATGAAGAATAATGGTTATGTGGATGTAAGTCTCTAAACTGAATGAGAGAAAAAATATGACGTATATATATTTGTATTAAAACTGTAAAGTAACAGAACAGTTTTCGCCCACATAATGTACAACTTTGAATACAACATCAGTAAAACTAGTGGACTAAATATATAAATGAAAACAAAATATTCATTTTATGTAAATAAAAGATTAATTTAAATTTAAAGTTAATAAATAAACATTAAAAAAATAGTTTTTATTTGAAATTTCCCAAATAAAATAGTTCTTGACGTGACTAATGGCTTGGGAATAGAACCCGTGCTATTACATTTAAGAATTCCGAGAAAAGTGTGATGTGATTGTATGACAGGCTAACTAATAATTGCTCATTTTTTTTATAAACCGTTCTGTGACCATAACTTAATGCAGAGATATTTATAAATATCATTATTTGCAGTCTACTCTGTAGTAACAACACGTTTTATCCATTATTTTGCAATAAATGTATTTGTGTTTTTATTTAGAGTACAATGATCGAACAACTGAAAGTAAAAATTAGTAATAAAAATTTCAGTTGCAGAATAAGAAATATCTTTAATGATCTATTAGAAATTTGCTTAAAGAGGTGATGAAATCGTCATTTTTCTTGGTATGTCTTGAGATGCAATTTTCTGGGAGGGGAGGGGAGGTGAGGGAGTGCCCTTTCCTTTTCCCGTTTCTGAATTGCCAGATCATGTATTCACATCTTACCTATATACACAGAAACTGTTTATATATCACTTTAGGTATTGTATTCCAATTTTATTTGTATTTTAAGAATAAAAAGATGATGTAACTTTTTAGAATATTAATTTATTGACGTAACGACTAATTTAAATATTATCATTTATTAAAGAATTTATTTAGCTTGAGGTTTCTTAAACAACGTTATATTAACAAAGTTAAATTATATTTTGTTACCTTTTTTTACACTTTTGAAGAAAAAGGGAAAGTTAACACTTATACAATTTACGTTTCTTCGAACAATTTAAAATATATAATATTTCATTTTTAGCCGATTCATAGTACTTTAAAAAAAGATTAATCGAATAATTTATGTTAAATTAATACTGACATCATAGATACACATGCAATCAAATCCCATTCAAATCATATAATTAAAATTTTACTCGCATCAAATTATAAGTACCGTATCAAGCTACTACCTAAATATCAATAATGCGTTGTTAGATAAGTACGTCTGAAACCGGGATTATATGAGCGATTTATGATGAGTAGTAGGTTAAACATGATTTTATAATATTTCTAATAAAGTTACCCTATAAATTACTTTTACTGACAAAAAAATTACGCAAAATACCCATTAAAAGTATTTTTATAGTTACAATTTTCGATCAGTTATTACAGTAACTGATAGCAAAAACATATTACACATAATGTAAACGAGATGGGCTCCTAATGGAGCTCTCTTCATTCAAAACCATAATATATTTGTATAACAGTAACTATTGTTAAATATTTATGGAATACACATTAAGAAACATTAAAAATTATCTATAACGTTAACTGGGTTTATCATACTTGAAAAAGTAAATTAAATGTACGGGTATTTGTATTAGCTTCTATTATGTTTATTTACTTCATGCCACGATGATTAGAATCAGTGTTAACACTTGTACAATTTAAGTTTCTTCCAACAATTTAAATTTTATTGCATTTTATCCCTCGTACTTCACTATGTATTCAAAAACATAATTACATACTCATTATATTATAAAAATTGAAATTTCTACAGTTGCAGATCACTAAGGTATAAATAAATTTATGATATATTAAATACTGAAAAAATTATTACTAATATAAATTATATTTAATGCTAGAGAGATAATAATATGAAGGGCCCTTCAAAAATAAAAATAATGCAAGTAACATTTAAAAAAAGATAATTTGTAATTTTGAGTATTCAGTATGAAAAACCAATATTTAATTAACCTTATGCGCATTAAAAGTGTTATACCTTTAAAATTATACGGAAAATGTAGATTTTTATTTATTGAAGTGAGGAATGTAACACAAAAAAATGTAAAATATTTACATAAAATATTGTTAAGTAATTGAAATTAGTAATTATTTAATATTTTTTCTTATTATGTTTAACCACCCTACATTGTAAAAGAGAAGTTAAATGATCACTAAGATAAAATATTCATCTTTAATCGAAGGTAAGTACAGTCTTAAATGATTTATATATATAATATTTTTCGTGCTTTCATGCTAATTTAAAGAAAAATTGGTGTATCAAGTATAATTTTAGATATTAATAATTGTAGTAGGAATAAACACAATTTTTTTCTTCTGAATTTTTACATAAGTAATGACTTAATAAAAATGACCTTTCTATTTCATATTGTAATAGGAAGTTTGGATTTGGTAATGTCAGCAAAAGTTAAAGATGCGATGTTTTCACTAATGAGAACAACAACAAAAATAATAAAGTGCCACTTAAAATCATAGTTGTGTAGAAGAATGACAAGGTGGCAAGGCTCACCGAGGCAGGCGCCGGACGCTGCTCAAGAGCGATGCGAAGAAAAGTCAGCACGTTGCCGCTCTTTGCACTGAACTGACCGAAGCTAGCGCAGCGTCAATCGATATCTACAGTGCTGCTATCTGTTAGTCACTGCTTTCCCTTTGAAAAACCCACGGAAACCGCATCTGTCTGTTTTACGTCATTGATAACAAACGGCTGTCTGATTCTTATCACGACATTCACAACTTGTCGCAAACTTAGTTTAAATTTTCATTTTGCTTGAAGTTCAATAGAAAAGTTTCTAAGGCACTTATCTAGCAAACAATTACATAGAATGAGCTTCCTATTTTTTAACAAAAATTATCATTATCTTAATCTGATTGACACTTTTTTTTTGGCACCTACAGAACTATTTAACATTTAATTTACAAATGTTGAAGTAAATAATAAGTTGTATAAAATTAAAATCAATAAGTTGTTGTCTTGAGTACTCATATAAATAGAAAATAAAATGAATTTTTATGAACATTTTTCTGCAGGTTGCTTCTATAAGTAGGTATTACGAAAATACCCGAATTGCGATCTTTAGATAAATATAGAATACTGCCAAACTATTTAAAAAAAGTAGATTTTTTAATTCATATGAAAAAAAGGTTGTACATTAAATAGACCTAAATTATTACGTAGAAAATAGTAAAGTTTTTATTCGTCGTAAGTATTGTTTGGTTTGATCTGTTTCCCTATTCCTTTCTATTTCGTTTATAAGTATAAATTTCATGCATTAGTTAAATTATTGTAGATTATCAGAAACTAATAGAACATTAGTTACCTGAAATTTTTCTCACTAAACTACATTAAAAGAGAAAATTTCCGACCTCCGTGGCTGAGTAGTTAGCGTCTCGGCATTTCGTGCGGAGGTCCCGGGTTCGAATCCCGGTCAGTCATGGTAGCTTTTCATACCAATTTTCACCTGGGTAAAGAACAAGGCTGTTAATGCCTGCTATTTCATAACAAAAAAAAATATAGAAAATTAAAAGTAAAATCTGGAAAACAAATTGCTGCTTCAAATTCTAAGAATAAGTGTACAGATTAATACTACATTATTACTATTACTACAGCTACGTTCACTATTCTCAAAGAAGTATTGCTACAGTCCATGCACTTCAATCTGCCGGAGTTTCAGTTTCAGTTATTTAAGTTATTTCAAAGGATTTGCCAAAATTTCTATTACATTGGCAAAATATCAATTTTACCTTTTTTAAATTTTTTATCAACTAATTTAAAAAAGAAAGTTCGTATCAATTTTTCGTAGTTATCATGCGTATTGGAAGAAAATATTTTATAACTCAATCAATAGAAATTCGTATTTAATTTATCTTCTATTTGTATAAACCGGTTTAATGCATATATGTAATTTTTGGTGTAAGTGAGTGTAATATATGCGCTAGATCAAATTATATATTTATTTGATATAAATTTCCTTGGAAACACATTTATTACATAATTAATATAATGTTGCCAATATGTTAAATGCTGTTAAACCAACTGAGCGACCAGTTAGCTTAACAGGTGATTAATTTTTATTGATTTGAATATAACATACTGAGTGAAATTCACTTTTTGATTCATCCTATAATAGGTATTCGAGAAACATTCTTGATCACATTTTTCCGCGTGGTAGGTGTGAGGATCTATGTTACAAACAGATTTCACATTTGGTGTTATTATGTTTCTTTTTTTTTATGACCTTAGTTTCTTACGAAGTCTTGTTAACTTTGTACAACAATTAGTCTTTAACAGTTTTTATTCTACGGAAATGTTAATTTCTGAATACTTTATCATGAAAATATTCAGAAATAAATTAGAATTTAAACAAATAGAATTAATTTCTATATTTAGAATTTTTTTTTAATATTTTACTAATAAATTTTTACAAAAATATTTAATATTTTTTTGTTCTAAAATTCCAGTGGAAATTTAAATAATTTAAAAATAGCTTCCTGTTTGTATGATTCCTTTTCGTTCTATCTTACCTTGATCCTTAGAACAAATTTTTAGTCTTTTTATTTTTTTCTGGTTTGCGTTCTAGTTAATTCTATAGAATAGAACCAATATTAGAAAAAAAATATTGGAGAAGCAAAAAGGGTGTTAAAAATAGATTTTGTTTATTAAAGATTACGTTGAATAATACTACTGACTTTTCTATAAAAATTTACTTAAAAAAGACCTTCGATATTTACAACTTGAAATATTGCAAGCAGTATTAGTATTACTGTTGAATTATTGGTTTTTATTTACAAATATTTGATCCTCTCTACTCTTAATAATTTATCATTTTAGATTCAGTCTAAACACTTTAGGTATCGTATAAATAGCTACAATAAAGGTGTTTTATTTAGATATCTAAATATTGTAAATAAATTTAGTACATTTTACTCTCTTAAAAATAACATACTTCTTAAACGTCAGTGCTTTACGAGACTTTATAATGCTTTTGTGTGATGCATAAATTCGATCACATAGGAATATCAAAAATTGTGTAAGCCAACAAAAAGCCGTTGTATTTTTGAAAATCGTTATATTTTTTATCTTGGTACTTAAAATAACAGTTTTATTAAGTTTTCAACTTATCTTTGTACATAATTTTTTTATATATATATATATATATATATATATATATATATATACATATTTTTATTAATTTATTTACGGTTATTTTATTTCTTATGAAGGTATATTAGTAAAATACACCAATAAGGGACATGTAAAATATGTCTCTCCATTAAATGCTGATTAATGCCTACTGTTTCTGTGGAATGGATCGGAGCCTTCTACCCACGTAATTGGCTAGCTGTGCTAGTAAGTCCTACTTCCATGAGTTTTCATAGTGGATTGAACTGTGAAAAATGCATCGTGGCGTGCGGAATATCATTGTGTAACAAGATGGAAGGGGATGAGCGTAGGTGAATTCTCAGCGCCTTAAAACGGAGATAATTCGGCTAAGGCTTGTATTTATTCCGATTCCAGATTGGGGGTTGAGGAGATCTACTTCCCTTCACTTCAAATGTTTTACACTCACTAAATTTGCTAAATGTGCCTTGAATTACTGGCCGGTAATATCAGACTTAAAAAATGGAAACAAATTTTTTAGATTCGGACATTGAATATTAAAGGTCTTTCAAATAAATATAAGTTTTTAAGAAGATAGATAATATGGAACTGGATCTGTTTTGACAAAAACAAAAGAGAGAGGTAAAGGAAATAAGAATGAAAATTATTATATGTATTTTTACATTGATGTTAATAAAACTGAGAGAGCGCAACGTGGTGTATTAATTGCTATTTATCGTGTAGATGAGATGCATTACAAATTGAGAGGAGGTGAATGAGAGAATAGTTCAAATGGAACTGGTAAGTGTAAATGTAGTTCATGTTGTATTGGGAAGGTTTGGTGAGACAGTGTTTATTATATTAAAAAAAATTGATGGATATGTGTGATGGTCTTTTCTTGGAGCTAAAGAATGAATACCATCAGCACAGAGATAGATACAGATAAATGTGAAAGAATTCACCCAACACGGGGATGTAGATGTATATTGTTTAGGTCAAATTTCAACGGAAGCTTTTGGGGCTTACCATACATCACAATGTGGATCGGATTGTTATTTAGTGAGAGCTAAGGTTTATATTGCAATAATCAATCTAAGAACACCAAGAGATGACGAAAATTAAGTATAATTTAGGTAGTCTGGAAAAGAAGTTAGTTGCAGTTTTATATAATCATTGAGTGTAGCGGAAGATAAGACTCTTAGGAAGATGAATCAAAATATTAAGGGAGTGATATGGAGCTGCTAAAGAAATATTGGAAGAACAGGCATTTAAGCAGAGGAAGACTGACTGGGCGAATAAAAGATTACACAGGAAAGTCGCTTTGAAAAATCAATTATTTCTAAAACAGCACGTGATGCAGAGCCAAGATAATCGGACAGAATACTCTACAATAATTAAGAAAATTAATAGATGTTCGAAAAAATTAACAGGGGATATGGGAAAGAAAATACGAAAGGATTAACCATTGCCTTGGAGGTACAAAGATATCCTAAACGTGTAAATCAGGGAATTAAGATTTTAAGGCTGGTAAATAGTTATCGATGGTCGAATTGAGCAACTGGAGAAAGCTTTTTTGAGAGGCTTCTGACTGAATACAGACCTGAATTTAATTATGTTTATGATGTACTGCATGTTCAGAAGGTGTTTGGGATAGAAGAGATTTCGGTATCAGATTTTAAGAATGCTTAGAGAACATAAAGACAGGAAATTCACGAGGGCTAGGAGATATTTCCACAGAGTTTGTAAGAAAGAACTTAACTACGAGTTACTAATCAGGATTTTTAATAAATTTTTACTAGATGCTGGATAATAATTCACTGGAGTATTGGAACATTGGTTAAATTACTCATTTTTATTAGACTGGCGTTAAACGATGATGTAAAAATTATGTAGGATTAGTTGTAACCACTTTGGAAGAGTAGAGAGTGTTTTACAAGATGTAAGAGCAAAATGAATTCAAAGCCTGGAGGTTGTTTGGATATATATTTAGCTAGCGACAATAGAAAAAAAGACAACATGGAACCATGAGACACACTTGGAGCTGATAGGTTTGGAAAAAGATTATGACATCGAGCCACTAAAGGTATTGTTTAATGTTTAGTAAAATGATGCACATGAATGAAGTACTATTTAAACGTTTATGGTTTATATGAACGAGCAATTATGAGAATGTAAAAAAATTGTAACTGATCGGTTAAACGAGGATAAGATTATCACCCTCCTTCCTAAGTAATAAAGGTTTAAAAAAACGCTGCTTATCTCCAATAAGTTTTATTTAAATGAAGTACTGTAAGGATTGGTCCATAAATGTTTGAAAATGATAACTGATACACAGAACTTTACCCCTCATTATTTTCATAAGATCTTATTGTTGGAGACGATAAAGATCTATCACTTAAATTTACAAAGTTAAAGGATGAATACTTGAAATAGGAATTGAAGATAAATTTCAACAAATCAGAGCATCTAGGAATTTGTAGACCCAGAAAAATCTTAAACTGGTGGAAGGATAAACAAGTGAGGTACGTGGAACATTGCATCTTGGCTCCATATTCAGAAAGAGTAGGGACTGCGATGGTGGTATCAAGAACATTTTTGTGCAGAGTCGAAAGACAATTGGATTCAACAGAATGAGATTAGAGGTGTTGAAAATGAATTACTGACGTCTCTCGTAAACCAACTGAGAAAATTCAGAACTAAAAAAAATTGAGAAAATTCAACGAAGAATGGGTGAAACAATTGGGAAGAGAATTGAAAGGAAATAGATAGATAGTATTGTATGACCAATGCAGGGAAAGATGGTAGTAGATAACTGAAAACGCTCTTACATTATTTTCCATTAAATCTTCTCCTAAGAGGGAGGTCACAAAGAATAGTGTATCAGGAGGTAGGAAGTATCTGCTAGTAAGGTTAACGGATGACGACGTTCGACTATGGACAAAGAGGGATGCTTGTAATTCGGGAAGCGGTTTAATCCGTTCGAAACCTGCCGTGAAGTCAGTATTATTTATTTACAATTTTGATTATTCGATTAAGTACCTAAATTTCATTTAAGAAATTAATTATATTATTCATTTACTCAGTTTATAGTAGGTTCCTGTGAAAAGGAATCCTTTGTCACGTTTGAAAATATTTTATTTTAATTTTTACATTCTCCTAAACTTTCATAAAAACTCATTAAACAATTTTTGTTTGTTTTCTTATTTAAATAATAATCCATTATAATATTGGCTTAAGATAGTGCCTGCCAGACGAAAATTTCTCCAGGTAATTTTTTTCTCCAGGTTATTTTTTTTTCAAGTCAAATTGCTTACTTAGACCAACCTGATATATAAAACTATTAAGCGTAGTGCTTTCCTGAATGTTTTTTTTTTTAAATTTAAGTAGTAATTTGTTTTCTTTTAATTACATCTGCTCCTTATTCAGATTCTAAAATGAATATTTCAAGTTAGTTGATAAATACTGCCCACTAACTACGTGAAAAACAAATAATTTCTTAAAATCAACAAAAAACTGATTGTTTCAATTAAAGTATGAAGTAATTTCTTTATTTTTTATTCATTATTGCTTATATAAATTTATTATTTTCGCCAGTATTATGAAATTAAACACCAGTGAGGAGTTTATAAGAAAGATGTGGGAGGAACGGCGTAATTTATAGGAATTCGATTAAAATCTTCTACATTTACTTAGAATATTGTAAAATTTATTATAGAATTTAGTTCTTTAGTTTCCTTTATTGCGTGAAATAACGAATTTCACAGTTAACAAAAGAATTTTTATTTTTTATCTTATGTTTCAAATACTTTTTTTAAAGTTGAAAGAGTTTCAATATCATCTTTAAATAAAAACCGAATCATCCTAATGAAGATTTAAAGATAATCACACGATTTTTTTTATTAAAGTATTTCTTATTTTTATAATCAGTAATGATTAGGTATTCAGCAAAGATAAAATTTCTAGAAATATAAAATGTTAATAGATAATATCTATCATCATTATATAATGAAACAGAAATATCGAATAAATATCCACCATAGCTTTTGTGTGTAAGAATAATTGTTTTTTTTCAAATCAAATTATATAACATTTAAAATTATGTGTTAAGACAACAAAAGACTGCTGATGTATTACTGTATTACAGTCTGTTTTGATGTAATATTATTTGATGGAACGCAATACTATTTAAACGTTTTTGAATAAATCTCATAATTTGTCCGTAGCCGTCGGGGAATAATAATTTGCCATTTGGATTATGATGGGTTTACAACGTTATGCATAAATTTAATGTAAAATTTGTATAAACCGTTCGGATTGACATGTATGTAATTGTCTTTTAACGGTTCGTCACATTTCAATTGATGTGTTTCGGAACTGCAATATTAATTCAAATTGCCTAATATGTATGGACGGACGGAATATTATGTGACAAATCAGTTGGTCTGTTATTTAAGTTGTTGAAATCATTTCATTAATTCAGTTAATATACAATTTCAATTTTTTTTAAAACTGCTTTTTATAATTATCTAATTTATTCGAGAGTCCTTTACACCTGCAACTAGTTTTTATTTAAGCTCCAATTTTTATTTTCAATTTAATCACTGTCCACTTACAACCTTTCAATTTTCTTCTTAAAATTTACTTGTTCAAATTTATATATATATATTCAAATTTAGCTGTTATTTGTTTGTGTAAGTTTTTGGTTTTTTAGTTCCTTTTTAATTTGTTTCGAAAGAAAGCCTTAAAAAAGCTGCATTATATGTACTTTGTACATTTCTGTTAAAGTGATAATTACCTATCTTGATTTTTGTCTAGGGTTTTCAGTTCTTTTTCGAGTTACTCAGTAACTCGAAAAAGAACTATTTATTAAATATTTGATCTATAAAGTTTAACTTCTTTAAAAGCTTTATTTATAAAGTGAAAACAGGGATTTTCTTATTGATTTTTTTTTAATACTGTGGCTACCTATTTTCATACCAGTAACCGTTTTATTGTACAAATATAAACAAATTTAAATTCAATCTTTATTATTAAAAAAAGACTCAATTTTAATTCACGGCTGTTACTCTTATAAGTACAGTAAATAAAACTATTATTTTCATTACATGAGATACAAAATAGAGAAGTAAGAAAGTAGAACAGATAGAAGTATGCTATTTGAATACTATTAAAAGATGAGATAATAAAACTTTTTAACATCGGTTGCACGATTACTTAACATATTTAGTAATCGTTTTATGTACTGTTAAATAAAATACAAAAAAATGTAAACTCTAGTAAATTCCTTTCATAAAATATTAAAAAAATTGTTATTATTAAATGTTTTATGAAAGGTTTAATGTCCTATTAATTTAAAAGATTTTTTTGTTGTTTTCTTTTATGTACTTTTTGTAATAGATATTTCAATGTATTAGGTCATTTACATTCTTTACGGAAAAAAAATTTAGCAAATGTTATTTAACGGAGCAACGTAGCATAAAGTAACGTCGTACCAAGTTTGTTACTCCACTTTCAAAGAAAAACAACTGAAAGTAAAATTTCTTTTAGTTGAATTCGTATATTTAGTGTATACACAATATCGTTGAATTCACCGCATTTCTGCATTTTGTCGCACTGCGTATTTCCTTGAAATAATAATAATTTTTCTTAATACTTCAATTTTTTTCAAATTCATTGAGAAGTAGCCTGATTTTGTGAATTACTTCACAAAATTTTTTAATGTCTGATGTATGTCAGTACTTTTCCTTTTGTTTGTACCATTCATGAAAAAATTTAATACCATTTTTTAATCTTGAAAATTTACAGTAAATTTAATTTACCGTAATTTACTTTTAATTTTTACAAAAATTTGTCAATTTTCTTCAAAACAGACTAACTAGTATAATTATTCTATGTTAAGCAAAACAGAAATGAAAGTTTTGAAAATACGTTTTAAATACAAATAATTGTTTTAATGTCTTCTTTTATTAAAAAAGACGTAGACAGAAACGTTTCATTTACAATTAGGGCAAATCAATATTTAACTTTTTGTTTATAGTATCAGTTAGACAAGATTGGTCCCATATAAAAAAAATTATTCTTAAAAATGTTTTATAAAATACCATAAAAATAGTTTTACAAAAAGAAAATAATAACTTTAATAAGTATAAATATACATTTATGTATAAGTTACCCAAAATCATTACAGCGATATAGCAAAACAAATACTATATATACTGGCTACAATAATTAATTTTATATAACTTCTTATTAAGGAATAAGTGAAAATGATAATTTTTAGAAGATAATAAAAATTATATAATAAACGAATTATTCTACAGTAAAAATACAGCTAGCAATCATATTCTTAAAGTATAATTTATGTTGTTAAAGAACATTTTCTTTTAAAATTGTAAGTTTTATATAAATAAGAGTATAATGCCATGAATAAAAGTTATACATTCTTAGCAATTATTTAAAGCAAATTATATTTCTGCTTTAAAAAAATAATTGCATAACTAACACAGATTTTTTATATAAATTAAGTCTATAAATGAACGTACAACTCATCCTACTGTTTTAAAATGTTTTGGAATTTTATCAGAACGTAAGAGCATGAAAAACTCCATAATGTAAAACCATTAAACAAAGTAAATTGTACATATCTTGGTTTCACAGTATTTTATTTGTTTCAACAAATATTTTTCAGTAAAAAGAATTATTTTTTAAAAGTAAAATTCCTTTTTTTTAATTATATTTTTTTCAGCTTTCGGTCTTAAATCTAGCAATGTAAAGTACATTGTTAATTGTGTATTCTGAGTTTTATGTAATTATTTATTAATCTTTTTTTAAGTTTTAGGGGCTACGACTGCTAAGGTCAGTTTTTTTTTTTTTTTTTTGGTTGTTTGTGGGCGCAAAACGCTTGGGCGTTATCATCGCCCGGTAGTTATTATTAAAAGGGGTAATATAACTCCAAAATAATAAGCTATACAAGGTGTAAACGTAATATTAATCATATAATAAAAATTTACTAAAACAAGCCAAGAAGGCAAAATAAAACTCAAAATTAATATTACAGACAAAGTTGATAAAACATTAAAGATAAAACAATAGAATAAGAAAGTATAAAAACTTACCTAACTCTGATGGGTTGTGCAAAAATCCCCACCCCGGATAGTAAAATTAAACACAGAACTAAAAAATCAAATCGAAAATAAAGGTTAAAATTATTAAAAAACTTTCCTTACAGAAAAACATATATAAGTATATTAAATCCTTTGCAGTAACCCAGTACTATACAAAAAGAGAAACATTCGCTCCAAAATCCTGCCATCATTGCCCAAGACATGACGAATGCTGGCTGCTAGGTATGTTAAACTGACGACGCAACACCGCATAACATACGCAGTACACGAGAATGTGGTGCACAGTCATGCGGTAGTTGCATCGTGTGCACAGGGGTGGGTCTCCTCCTGACATTAAATATTCGTGTGTGATCCTCGTATGCCCCAACCTTAACCGGCAGAGGACCACTTTCTCATGACGAGAGTTCCTGTAAGAGGAGCGCCACGGCAACACTGAGTCTTTAATCCGTCGAAGTTTACTATCGACGGCAGCCGTCCAGCCACTTTGCCACCTTGCTCGCAGTAACTGTTTTATATGATTAATAAAATCAAAGGTAGTAACTCGGGTGGTGAAAGGAGGCTGAATACACGCATCTTTTGCAGCAGAATGCGACACAGGACTTTTCACTCACCCTTGTCAGCCCGGAAATAGTGGCTGTCGGCAGCACTTTGAGAGTAGGAACGTTTGTACGGACCACACTGCTGGATTCCGTTATTGAGACGCAGGACTTTTCACTCATCCTCGTCAGCCCGGAAATAGTGGCCGTAAGCGAAGTAACCTAATCAGAAAGAATCTGAACGAGCTTCATAAGTTCCGTGCAGGATCCGAACTGTGGAGCATGAACAGGTGTAGCAGTCTGTTTTGACGCAGCAGTGGCGAAGGACACATCAGGTTGAACGAGATTACGTGAGTTAACTATCTTCCTATACTCCCTGCATGCAGCCGGGAAAGATAGTTTCTGCTCAGTACAGATCTGAGAATTGCCTTCTCTTCCTTAAAGGTTGGGCAATCCCGGAAGGGAGCCGTATGCAAACCATTGCAGTTCGCACATCTTTCTCTTTCCTCGCAGTTAGCGTCACTGTGGCCTTCGGTAGCACATCGAGCACAGATCTCCGACCTCGAGCAAGATGTTGTAGTGTGACCGTACCTTTGGCACCTGAAACACCGCCGTGGGTTGGGAATGAACTGTCTTACCCGAACGGAGAGGTAACCCACTCTAATCCTCTCTGGAGGAACAGGAAGACCGAACGTCAGTATAACTGATGGCGTCGGTTCTTCTGTTCCGTTCTGCCGTTTCATCATACGTTTCACCTCTACAACACCCTGAGTACTAAGTTCATCAGCAATTTCCCTCAAATTGATTTCTAGAAGGTCACGACAAAAAATCACTCATCGGCTGGTATTAAGGGCCCTGTGGCATGCCGTACTTACGATTATGCCGCCCATATTGGTCAGACGCAACAAAGTCCGACTCTGCTCATCGTTATATGTCTCCATCAGAATTATCCCATCACGTAATTTTTTAATGTTCTTCGGAGAACCAATACATCCTGTGATACATTTACTAATCAAGAAAGGTGAGACCTTTTGAAAGGAACCACCCTCCTGATTATTCTTAGCAACAACAAAGCGGACATTCTTGCACTGAACACCATCTTCATTGGCTGTAGCAAAATTATCCTCGTCAGACGAAGCTGACCGAGGCCTTTTCACCAGACTTAAAGTGGTGGTTTTTTCAAATGGACTACCAACCATCATAGAATTGGCTATAGGAACTGAAATTTTGGTCCCACGAGAACCGGCAATACAATAGACCACTCCAGCAGAGTACACGCGTACTGGAGCTAGAGCTAAATACAACTGGGTTTGCTCTGGTGGCCAGAGGACATCGTTCGAGACTCACTACGTAGAGCCATTCACCCATCGGCACGATAGTTCGCACCTTGGGTTACGGTTGCATTTCGTACGATGTCGCAACACCATCAAGTGTAAGTGAAATAGAAAACTGTGTTGGATGTTGTTGTGTAGTCGAGTAAATGTATATGTTGTAATTCATGTAGTGTACGTGGTATAGCATACGTGTATAGTGAAAAGTATTCTGCAGCTAAGTGTGTAGTGGAAAGAAAATCTGCAGAGGCTAGGCCCGTGGGGACGCCAACCCCCAAAGTCTTAAAAAATAAGACTACCCTTTGGGGAGTCATTAGCTATTAGGGGCTAAGGTCATTAGCCCCTTCCACATCAAAAAGAAAAAAAAGATAAAAAGTAGACTTAAATTGTGACATTTCAAACGAAACCAAACACTGTTATTAAATTTCTAATTATACACTAAAGCAAATAAAGAAACACGATCACGAAAAAGCTTATTTCTTCAACGTACTGGTATTGTTTTCGTTTACCTCCTAGACTTTCCTTTCGGCCATTCTTTTTTGAGTCTTTTTTCCATTCTTCTCACAGCTTCTACTTCAGATGATAATGTATGTGAAGACTCGGTCATGGCATTTCCTCCCTTTCAGGTACTAAAGATGCTCTGCGACTGATATGAGGTGGTGATAATTTAGATTGAGCGGTCAGTATGGATGTTACTGGATCCAAACACGATTCAATCTCTAATGGTATGGTTGGGGCGGCTGAAGTACTCGCACTGTCCTTAGGTGTCCTCTGGGCTATTGGAAGTTTCATAGGTGCGGGTTCTATAGCGTCTAGGTCCGGTGCTTTCTTCAATATTACTTGGACCTCCATAGGACTAACTTCACGCTTTTTCTACACCCTCTTTCGCTTTATGACTTGGTCAAAGAAGTGATATTTTTGGCTTTTTCAGATGTCCCCGTATCCTATATACAACATCGATTGGTGGTGTCTCATCGCGGGTTTTGCTGTTTCTTTTTATTGAGAGGATTCGATCCAAGTGTCCATCTGTGTATGAGTCTTCACGGGTTTAATTATTTCCTTTCGCTGACCAGATTCAATCTTTGTTTCAATGATTCTTTCTATCATAGTCGCAAGACTTGGTGCAAGCGTGGAAAGCAACTGCACCACGTTAACTTTGGGTGATGGTGGGGCAGCAACTGCTTCAACATAAGTGGTTGATGGTCGAGGTGTTCTACTACTAACAATTTTCGTCGCTTCAGGGTAGCTTATTTTTTCCAGCGTCTTAATTTCCTGAATAGCCCTCTCCATTTTGTACATAAGGCAGTTTCTTGAACGGCAGTTATGATGTACTTTGCAGTTAATTCCAACTGGATGGTCTTTACACGGATCGCCTTCATGAGTTTCAACTCCGCACACACAGATTTCTTGCCTTACACATCTGACCCCAGTGTGTCCGAATCGTTGACACTTTAAACATCGCAGAGGTTGCTGAATAAATGTGCGTACATCTAGACGATATATATCAGCATGTACGCTTTCAGACAGACTAGGTCTATTGAACGTCAAAACATGTGACGCTGAAGGAAGAACCTCACAATTTCTCCTCAGGGTTAACCTGCGGCATTGACTACTCCTTAATTTGACATTCCTCCGCTATTTCTTCTTTGGTGCAATTAAGAAAATCACAGAAAACCAAGACTTCTTTCGATTAGTTAAGGGTCTGTGTGATTGAACATACACAGAGAACTCACCGATCTTCTTTAAACCTTGAACATTTACGCTTTGACTCTCGTTTACGGTTATCATGTACAAACCGTTAGAAGTCTTGTAAATCTCCTAGACAGGACCACCAGCAAAATTGTAATTTCTAGAGCAATTAAGAATGGACTGATTTTCTGGAAGTCTCCATTTTTTCTCGTTATCCCTAGATGTCTAGGTTTCGGCGCACTGCTGCTGAACATAGCTTCCGGAAAATATTTTCTAATTCTGTGAGTGTTTTTCTTAATCCTTTCAGATTCCTTACTGCATTTTTCACATCTGGACCCTCCTTCTGCACCCTCTCCCACGTTGACTTGTTCAAGATGTTTCATTAAATTTGATCCCTTCTGTAGCCCTGGTTTCATTAAATTTGAGCCCTGCTGTGGGGGTACACCCCCACACCAGGGCTACTAACCTTGAAGGTCCGATCCGGTACTCTGGTGGAACCGGCATATGTTCTGGCAGAGAGAGCGAATGTCCAATCTCTGCAATGACTCCAGACCCCTTCATACCGATGTTCTCAAGACTCCCTTGCACTGAAATACATGGCAACTTTATTTTTGTTTAAGAGACGCCCACCTTGGTTAATTCTGGTAGTCCACCACCTCTGCAGTTCCTAGGCCGAAGCCTTTGCCTGCAGTCCTCAGAAGCCCTCGGTACGTTTGTGCTAGAGGCACTTGCCAGGCTCAGATGTACCCCCTTCAGCCAACCTCGGCGAAGCCTCCGGTTTATCGGGAGTTTCCTCAGGTCAGCACGCAAATGCCAACCCGGTCGCTTTTTTCATCGAATTTTGCCATTCTGTGTGGAATTCAATCATCCTAGTCGCTGAAGAGATGATAATTGCATGCTCCGTTCACAATGATACTCCGTCGCTCTTCAACTACAGGCCGCCCTACCATAAACAGAGTCCCGCCTGCCTCAAGCATCCTGCTTGAGCCAGTCGGGACTCTGGTCAGTTGGGTTGACTGGTTAGGGCAGGTTAGAATTGAGCTAGTCCGCTGGTTAGGGTCATGCAGCCCTAACCAGCCGGGCTGTCTATGCCCTAACCCCTATGCGAGAATAAATACTTGATAAAAGCAGCACGTAATTTATAACCAACTGCTGATCGCAACAGGATGGTCACATCTAGTGGCATTCCTCGATGCCGAAGGTCACGTTGTAGCTTGTCTCGCTCCCGTTGGAAACAAATACAATCATAGATCATGTGATCCCCTGTTTCTGGCACCAGACATACCGAACATCGGCCATCATCCACTAATGCGAAGGACAAATCTTTTGCGCGAAAATCCCCGTGGCCAGAGAGTACTTCTGTAAGTTCGTGGGTAGGCCTTATCCTTTCTGATTTATAGCGAAGGCGCACATCTGGGAACAGTGTATATGTATGCCAACAACGAAGCGAATTATCCTAACGACGCTGCCATTCGTCGTAGCCTTGCTGCTCGATCTCAGTACACTGTTCAGAGTTATATTCTCCGGATCTCTGCATGGCAAACGCCTGGAGAGCACTGTACGAGTCACTGCAAATAAGAATTGTGGGCAAAGCCCACAACATCAATTGCCTGCAAGCCATTCCGGCCTTTTGTTCGAGGTCGTGTCTTCAGTCCCCTTCTACCATTAATACATGGGCATCTTTATTTTTGTTAAGAGACGCCCACCTTGGACTATTCCGGTAGTCCACCACTCCTACAGTTTCTAGGCCGAAGCCTTTGCCTGGAGTCCTCAAAAGCCCTCGGTACGTTTGTGCTAGAGACACTTGCCAGGCTCAGATTCCCCCCCCCCCCACAGCCTTCCTTGTCTATGCCACCGGCTTCATCGGGAGTATTCTTGGGCCGGCACACAAATGCCGGTCCAGTCGCTTCTCTCATTGAATTTGACGATCCTGTGTGGACTTCATTCGTCCTAATCGCTGCTTAAAAATCGACAGTTGTATGCTACGTTAGCAATAATAATCTTGACGATCTTCAACTGCGGGCCGCCCTGCCCTAAACAGAGTCCCGACTGGCTCAAGCATGATGCATGACCCTAAGGCCATGCAGTTCTAACCAGCCGGGATCTCTGTAATTAATGCCTACGCGTGTAGATGTATTTTATGAAACTGAGAAGCAGTTTATAGCCGACTCTTGAGTGCAACAGAACCTTCATGTCTAATGGAAGATGTTCGTGTACAAGGTCGCAATGTAGCTTTTCTCGAACACGCTCATACTGTGCACAATCATAAACTATGTGAACCACTGTTTCTGGTACCAGGCATACCGAGCACCTATCGTCTATTACAAGTGAGAAGTTGCGTAACTTTGCACGGAAATTTCTGTGACCTGATAATATTTAGGTTAATTCACGATCAGGTCGTATCCAATCAGCCTTACACCGTAATTGAAGGTCAGGTAAAAACATATGAGTATGCCTGCCTAAGGCCGAGGCATCCCAACGATGCTGCCATTCTTGGTAACCCTCCTCCTCAATTTCTCTAATACGTTCTGGTTTACCTTCTCCTGACCTTCGGAGGGTAAACCTTTTCATCCTCTCAATCGCAGTAATATCTAGAGGGTTCGCACCTGCAATTACATTCAGTGCCTCTCCAGAGACGGTTCAGTATGCCTTGGTAACTAGGTTAATCATAGTGCGGTATCGGCCATATCTCAATTTGTTAGCCCAAACTGATGAGGCTTAGCGAATCATCGCCTCAGCCATACCTCTTTATACAAGTGCATTAGCGTATGAAAATCAAGACCATAACTGGAAGTAACTACACGCCGAATTTTACTGAATGCAGTGTAAACCTTCTGGCCAGCCATCCGTATATGGCCCGCAAACAAACCACGATCATCCAGGATAACACCCAAATATCGTTGTGTGTTGGTGTAGGTAATTCGTTCACCGGCGAGATACACCCTCGCTCTTCTGCGCTGGTTGAACCTACCTTCAGCATCATCGCCGTCCTTTTATTTAGGCTGAACTTTAATTTGTGTTGACAAGCCCAACACTCTAATTGCCTGCAGGCCATTCTAGCCTTCTCTTCGAGATCCAGGCGTGAATGCCCCTCAATCATGAGGAGAGCACCATCTGCATAAGTGATGACTCCGCATGCAGGCGGGAACCGAACGCCGTAATAGGGTATCGAACTCGATCGTCCATAAAAGTGGACTTAGAACGCTGCCTTGGGGACTATCTTCTATATTAGTATGTAACTTTTCACATCTCCATCATTCTATTTTGAAAATAGCTTTCAAGTAGCATAAATTCATCGAACATCACCCTCGGCATATTAACTGGTATAACACGGGTAGCCATCAAAGGCTTTAGAACGCCCCCGGTATGTCCAGAAATATGCCTTACATATGGCTCAGTTTTAGTCGCGATCTTCCTCTGTACCACACCAATCGCATCCTCTGTGCCTCTTCCAGGGTGAAAACCATATTGATTGACACATAGCATTCCCTGGGCATTAAGTCGATTATAAATTCTAGCATTCTATATGCGTTCAAACAATTTTCCTAGAACTGGTAGCAATGTCAACGGTCTATAAGAGGTAACAAGAGCAGGATCCTTGTCGTTACCCTTATATAAAAGCACGAGCCGACCAAGCTTCCAGTAGTCCGGAAAGATAAGATCTGTCACTCCCTTGTTATATAGATTTGTGAGGTCGTTAAGGCATATGTCCATAGATTTCAATAAAAGCCCTACGGTGATGCCGTCTTTGGTACCGTCCATGACGGGTACTTTGCCACAATTCACGGCATATAGATTTACTGAAACTTCGTCAGTGGTAATTGCTGGGGAATTTCTCAACTCATTCACCGCAGTCAGTTCCTTCCGCACTCAAGCGTGGTGACCAGACTCAGTCATAGTTTCATCGTCAGGTAATAGCCCATCAATTAAAAGCTTGAGCACCTCTGAATAGTCGGTTATCAAATCATTACCACCCCGTAGTGCTGAAAGTACTATCTCATTCCTCTATTTGCTCATGACTGTTCGATAGACGATCCTCCACGGATCTTTGTTACCTTACTCGCATACAAACGTCCTCCAAAACGTTCGTTTGGCATCCGGACGTCACCCCGACATATGTTACGGGCTCGTTTATACACCTTAAATAATACCCGATGTGCATGTGGATCTAATTCGTGGTATGCCTTCCTCCGAGAGCGTCCCATCCTTCATCGAAGGTTTGCGAGGACGGGTGACTACCACCTAGATAGGTGCTCAGCACCAATATTTTGTGGAATATAATCCTTGGCTGAGGCCTGCAGAATGGAAGTAAACTCTTTTGCTACCATATTAACATTATGAGAGTGTAGCTCCTGTCTCCAGGTAAGGAGACGTCCACGAAGAAAAAGACGGTAAAGTCTCCAATCCGCTCTATGCAACAAAAATCTGCCTCGATCAGCTATGTTACTCTTAAAATCAGAAGTCGCAGTTCCTGTAGTCACATCAAACAGAATCAGACAGTGATCACTTATTGACTCCTCTGTGACCTGCCAATTCGAGACAGAGATCGGCCCTTTTTTCAAAGTCACATCAATGTTTGTACCAGGTATGGCCCGTCAGGGGTGCAGGTTGCCTCTCGATATGTCGGCAATTCCCCACTTACATTATGGATTTCCAGGTCATATTGTGTGATAAAATTTTTATATGTACCCTTTTTCATCAGTGAATTCAGCACGCCATAGATGTGATTTAGTGTTAACATCTGCTCCTAATATAAAATTTTCATGTGGGAGATTCC
Organism: Lycorma delicatula; assembly: GCF_047948215.1. NCBI lineage: Eukaryota > Metazoa > Arthropoda > Insecta > Hemiptera > Fulgoridae > Lycorma > Lycorma delicatula. The sequence goes on along the minus strand of NC_134455.1, from coordinate 275,567,091 downwards.
GCAGTATAGCATCCCACCAACCAAGATGTCGCTACTCGGAGTCAGCATATTGAAAATAGAAGGACGAGACTAGCACAAATTCTATCATAGGTGTTTGAAACTTCACGCACACGTGGTGTGGACTGGAGATCTCATCTAGTCATAAGATGTTAAACTTTTTGCATACTAATACCGCTGATGCTGCCATTTCACCATTATATATAACATTACAGTCCCGATTGAAACCAGTGACCTTGGACAATAAAACATTAGGTTCCAGCACCAAGAGTATATCAAGTTGCAGGGCGTTTGCTAATTTTTCGAGCTCCAATTGAGAGCAATACCAACGCTGAAGGTTCAGTTGACTGACTCTATACATCAGTTCTACTTATATGTAACTCTGTGGTTCTTCTGTAGGCGGGGCACTCTCTGCTACGGCTGTTGTGTTGGTCAGGCTTCTTCATTTTCCTGCAATTTACGCAGGTTGGCCTTCATTTGGCCTGGCCTGTTGGGCAGTCCGACATTCGATGTCCTTCTTTCCCACAGGACGTGCAAAGTACAGCCTCTACAGAATTTAGCCACATGGTCCAAGCCTGGTCATTTAAAGCAACGTGTAACTGTAACAAAATCACGCAACGTACAGGCTTGATAGTCTACAAACAACCTGTTCTCAGCTAGCAACTTCTTCCTCAGGCCTTTTTCACATTCCAGAACATAATGTACAAATGGACCATCTCGTTTACCAGTCCAGAGCACAATCTTAAAATTTTCTAAAATTCATCTACGGACAGGTCAGTATTTTGTACTCTAATAGCCTCAACGAGTTTCTCCTCCTGAATCTCCCTACGAACATCATATAATAATGTCATCCGTGAACGTAACGGTGTTCTATAATTCACATCTTAAAAGATATCAGGAACATCTGAGATTTACTGCTCCGCTAGGCATCGAAGCTCAAGCCTTCTCGTAGCTTTAAACATATAATTTCCTTCAATACCTTCTGTTGCTCAACATTATTAATTTCACGTATTAAGCGCACACTAAGCTTACTCATAGATATCTGATGACTCAAATGATGCACCCGTTTGTGTTCGCTGGAACTGCCAACTGACAGTGCACCACATATTGGACTGTGTCTGTTATGCTGCACGGCATCGGAAATTTAAATCTGGGACCAGCAAATGTGGGACGTTATCGAATGTCATACAATCTCTGATGACCGTATATCTGGATTAAAAAAATTAATTATTCATACAATCTTTTTAATGTATTTATGCCATTTGGCATATGCCCGATGGTATTTTTGCTCTCTTAAGTTAAATTTTAATTATTGTATTTTATCATGGTTTTAATTCGCTGTTAGTATATGATACGGCTATTTTCTTTTATTCAGTAAATTTTAAGCTACTCTTTTAAATTTAATTTCTTTAATATATAAATTTTATGTTCAATAATGACGGTACTTCATTTTGCGCCTCAAAAAAAAAAGAAAGAAACAGTTCGTTCTTTATTGTGTCGTTCAAAACGAATATCAAAGAAGCCCCATTTCTGGTAATCATCCTTTTCATATCCCATACAGGAAACTCATAGAAACCCTGTATATCGTCTAATCTTTTCGTTTAATAAATGATTGTATACGAGGCTTCATTAAAGACGTAGCTGAACGTTAGCTGCTTGATGCTACTCCATAGAGTGCTAAACTTTACCAGTGCCTTAGTATTTGAAAATTATTCCCTCCACTGTCTACAGCAGGATATGATAAGCGTCTTATCTCTTGAAATTAGTCTCGCGATTGCGCAATTTTCTTGAAACAAATTTTCAGCTCATTAGCGTCAATGACTCGATAGTTTTGTAGTCACTACAGCAGTTTGATTGCATGTTTTCAAATATAGGATCTTTATATCTTGGCTTAACCTTTAATAAACCCACACACACAATTGTATACGTGAATTCTATTACACACAAACTGACGATATTCTGAAATGTGAGAGGTGGATTCCTCATCCAGCAGAGTGTAACTAAAGAATCGTAACTGAGATGAAAAGCCGCAGTTTTCATCCTGACCACAATATTTGTGAATGGATGACAATTCCTGATAACGAGGTATCATTTTTTCGTTTCTTTCATTCTAATTCCGCGCTTTTTTAATTTTCTATTCTACAGAATTTTCAGCCGTGATCGCAACTATCCAGTTTTTATATCCTTCTATCACTCCCTGAATTTCTTGCAGATACGTACGAAACGGAAAGATGATGAATAGGCTGGAACAAGATGGTGGAAAGGCGGTGACAAAGTGCAGTGGAGGGGGGTCAAAGTCACGTTGTCAAAATACTACTATCCTATAGGTTCGTGGAGTGTGACGTCGTAGAATAAAAGTCAAGATATACTGTTCCAGTACTGACACTTCTATGCTACTTTCAATAGTCTACAAATAAAGGAATTGGTCAGAATGACATGTTCAACTCACTGCAGAGTGATGAAAAAATGCAGCTGAGACAACGTTTACAGACACAGATAAGTATTTTTTGGACGTCAAAAATCACTCAATTATCAAAACGGTATAGATATACTTCTTAATTCAAACGGTGCAAAGGGATCATATGTTGCAAAACAAAGTTTCTTTTATTTATATGTGTAATTAATTGAATTATATTAGACTACCATATTGGAAAATTTAACTATTACAACTTTTTTGTATCACCAACATAACTGGAAAATTATAATTAGTTAGAAATATAAACAGACAATGATTATTTATTGTAAGAAAGTTTATTTGAAAAGAGATATTAATTTTTCTGGTAATGTGATGATTAAAAAAATAATAATAAATATAAAATTCAGCACGTACTACAAATGTGCGTAAATGTATTTTTACTTTTTAACTTCTTACGGGGAGTGCAGTGCTGGAATACCAAACACTTTTTCCTGGTTACATAGTTTGCTTGAATGATTCGGCTGAAGATCAATAGAATTAAGATTATAAAGTCGAAATCTCTATGTGACATACAATCTGCAGTAGAAGAGCTGTATTAAAAAGGAAAAAATGATTTTACAAGCCATTAAATTATATATGCGGTATTACTTAATATATCCTTAAGATCGAAGATTGATTTAAGCGTGAATAATTCCCAGGATTCAAAAAGAATATGATTCATCATGACTCCTAAAAATTAATCAACTGCTTCAAGAAACGAACACAATTTATTATGATGAAGTTTACGTCGGAAATATATATTCTCTCTTTTCATTGTAATTTGCTGCTTATATAATTAGTTAGATACGAATTTTTAACTGTCAGATATTTTTTCCAAGCTATGCAAGTTAAAATCAGAAAAGTTTTATCTCTTGTATTATGTTGATTCTGGATCACTGACAGACTCAATTCGCTAATCATTATTTTATTTTATTTTTTGTATATATATTTATTTTACTTAAGTATATTTTAACAAATTAAAATAAATACAAAAAATAAATGTTGATATAAAATCTAAACGTTTCTTTTGCAGATAAACTATAAAACACTGCCTATAAAAATATATGTACATTTATTTTTCGAAATACATTTTTGTTAGTAAATTTTTTAACAGCTGTAATGAGATGAAAAAAGAAACTACTAAATTTGAGCATATTGTAATTTATATTAGTATAATAAATTGTAATTTCATTAAAATTCTTTTCTTTTTTTTTTTTCAAAAACTATTGGGATTTAATGATCAATAAATGTAACCAAAGATGATAAATATTATTTATTGTATGTTCATTAAATGATATAATAAAATTTATTGGTCAATAAAATATCGTTTTATTGTATGATCAGTAAATATGTACTGAGGACGGAGGTTTTATCAGGCAAATAATTAGATAAATAATCAAATTTTACTTTGCAATTTTATGAGAACGTAAAAATATTAATTGGTCTACTTCAATATCTAGTCATTCTCACATAAAAGAATTATAATGAAAGTGTTTCTAAATGATGATACCAATAGCGTACTAATAACGATTATAAGAGATATCAGATTTAAAGTTTAATAAAAGTAAGCACTCTGTACGTTAAAAAGTTTAATCTACCCTCTTTTGGCTTTTACCCAAATCCTACATAAATAGAGAACTCCGCTTTCTCTATTTACTCTGTGCAGTTATCATAATTGATCGATTGTGAAAATTGTACTCAATATGTGTGTTACGTGTTTATCTTATATTCTTTCTAAGTAAGATCTTTATTGTGCAGCCCTCGCTCACTATTCATCAAATATCATTATAAGCTGCATAGTTAACTGAGTTGGATACTGCTATTATAATACGTATTATAAAAGTTTCGAAATAATTTTACTAAGTATTTAAAAAGGTAAACTAATGAACTTATTTACGTTATCTTTAAACGATATGGGTTAATTAAGTACATATTAAAATAATATCGTTACATCGTGTTAGGATAAAAATTTTATATACTGTAAATCAAGATTAAACGCCATTAGTTTAGGGTAGTTTGAACTCTTCAAATGAATTTGAATTCTTACAAATATTCTGCTTATAACCGAACATTTTCTAAATTAAATACTTAAAAAGATTTTCTTGGTTTTACTTGAAAAATAATTTTTTATTATATAAAAATATTCATAATATTTAAAAAGCTTATTATACTATAATAAAGTACAAGTATTAAAAAAACACTCTCGAGCACTTTCGGCTTAATAATAATAAGTACATATAAGATACAAAATAGTAATTCAAATAAAAAGGACAAGATGTGTTTAAAGACAATTGAAGTATTCCAGAATAAAAACCAGAATATAGTTTAATTTACTAAAAACGTTATAATGACCGCTAGAACATGATATTACATGATCAACTTTCAATTTTCTGCAAACATTTTTACTGTTTGCAATAGATCTACTCTACCTTTTATGAATGACTAGAATATTGTCGTTTTCACTATTGTTTACTAATAACTCACCATATAACATTCTGCAATGTTATACGGTGAATTCACTCACTGTTCATGCTGGAATATTGTGACGTACTTTTCACTTGCTATTACCTCACGTCCACTGATATCGCCTTCGCCGCAACCGCATCGGCTTGCGAAATTACTCCGTTATCGCTTTTATCACTACTACGCCAAATACGGCATAGCAGAACTATTGACTCTCCTCGCCGGTCCTGAGCAGTATTTATATCCGCTAATCTGCAGACCCAGTACTCGTCTCATCCCTTTAATTGTTGAAGCATAATCATTTTCATCGTCCACCCCCTTACGTTTTTCTACAAATTTTTCATTCATTCAATTTCATTCATTTTCATAGCTGACAAGAAATGCTACTTTTTTCTTAAGTAAAGTAAAGTATTTTTCAGCTTAACATTTCTAACGTGTTGGTTTTTTTTGTAAATGTGTGATTACTTGAATTAACATTGCCTGAAATCCTTTTATCTTATATATATATATAACGTGTGTGTGTAACTATATCCCTTGTCGGTCACACGAGACGTCATTACATCTGTCACACATCACTAGAATTTTTAAACTATAAATAAATTGTGAGTGTGTGTGTGTATGTGTGTGTGTCAGTATTGTAGTAAATTCATATTTCTTTCCCTTACAAATATTTATGAATTTATAAAAAAACCTATATTGAAAATCACTTCTATCAGAATCATACAAAGTTAATTTAAAATGTACAGAAAAATCTTTCATTTATTATTGGGAAGTAATGTACCTAAATGGAATGAATACGACCAAACACGATAAATAATTCTAATTCTGACAAACCGACAATGTTATGAAATTATTCAATTAGAACGCTAATTCGTTTTAGATATTAATCAATCTTAAGTTTTATTAGCCACCAACAAGCAACTCTTCTGAAAAATTCATTACTGATTGGTTCCTGTTAATCATGATACAAGAATCTCCATCCAGTCAAATTACCTATTTTCTTACTGAACCACAAAAATGGATACTTTTAGAAATGGGAAATCCTCATATTTATACCAGTCATAGCACTGAATGGTTCTGATCAATTACAGTACAATAAAATAAATTCCAACAAATGACAATCGTTTTTTATTGTATCATAATACAATCTGGGAATGGCAATCAAATTGATTGCCATTCCCATTTTCGAGTTTCTATTTCAAAAAAAGGATAAAATGAATTTATCTCTTTCTGTCTCATAAACCTCAGAGACTTATAGTTATCAAATCAGTAAATTAGTATCGGAGTATGTATTTTACTCGAATTAGCGTTATTTGCTCAAAACTAAAGTGCATTGCCACCGGAAATCAATAAATTACCAATTGAAGATTTTTTATGTACAAGTAAATATAAAATTCATTGTTGTGATGTAACTGAAAATGATAAGTTCATTACAACATTAATGGCTATGTGTAAGCGGCAGAAATTGGTTACACATACCCACTTCAGGTATAACTGAAATATATCAGTTCTTTAATTAATCTCTACATACGGAAACAATTTTTGCTGAATGGAATCTGAAAAATTCTGAAACTAGTATTATTTTAAAAAAACCTACAAAAGTCTTAACACTTCACTGCAAAAAAAAAAAAAAATACTTATTAGCCTTTCTTGTGAGATTTATGAATAAATTAATTTAGTTTAGAAAATGACATGCGTATATGTGTTACAGGTACCGAAACCCTTAACATCAAAATCTTTACAGATTGATCTTTGTTAGTGAGAGACAGAAGATCGTGTATCGTTGAGAAATCGTTGGAGAAATTTTCAGCAATGTTATTAAGATTTATTAGTTATAGATCATGAAGGTGAAAGAAAACTTTGTCTATATGCATGAGTTTCATAATACATAATTTGCTGATGATCGTTTATTTTTTCCTTTAGTCTACCATGATTTCTTTTAAATGTTTATTTCTTTTTAAAAAATCCTCTATTCTAACATTTTTATATAAAATATAGTCACTTTTAATAGAGAATGTTGGGTCTTACGGTACATTGAAGGGTAATTAATATCAAAATTCCTTCTTGAAAAATGGGTTTCAGTTACAGAAACAAAAACATTAAAAGTCTGAAAAATATATATTAAAAGAAATATTCTTAAACAATGGCTTTACAAGGGCCTTTATGGCCTGAAGCATTGCAAACGTTTAAAGAATTTAAAGTTTCACTACAAGGAAGACGGAATGATTTCTAAGCCTTCAATTTTTTTTTAAACGAAATTTTTTTCAAAGAAATTAACAACATACTGGGTGCAGTGAGGGGCAGCTAGTTAGTAAATATTTGAACTGAAGAGATAGATATATCCATCACTTTTGTTGTGTAAATTTTATTGTCTGGGCAGATAGTTGTGGGTGATTACACCGTAAAATGTTATACATGTGGAAGCATAAGAAAAAGAGAAAGAGAGAGAGAGAGTGAGCGAGAGAGATTTATGATATCTCCGTATGCTGCAGAGAAACAGTGGAAATAGCGATAAAAAATTTTTATTTTTCAATATCTAAACTGCAGTAACATTAACGTTTAATAAATCATACACATAATTCATGTTATCTTTGAAATATTACGGAAGAAAATCTGATCTTTTTTCATTTTACAAAACTATAAATTAGTTAATTACCTCCTCTTATTATTTAATTTAATGTAGTAATGGCTGCACGGCCGAAGAATATTTTTGAAGTTTTGATTGCATGCGTTATAAGTTTTTAAAAATTACATTCATTCTTATCGAGATTCTGTTGTAGTAAATCTAAAAGTTATTTCGATTTGTGGTTGAAGAAAACATGTTTTTCTTAATTGCTATCTATGTATGCATTCTATTAAGTAATCAAAAATATGATGTACTGAATTTAATAAACGAACAATTCCATTCAGTTGTACAATTTGGCAATTTACTTACATAATTTAAATTAGTATTTATTTTTTATGGTTATTTAGATCGGATAGAATTCAGATTGATTAGTTGACAATAACCGTTATTCTGATCGGTTATAACGTTATTGTACTGCTACTACAGTATATAATTGCCACGAAGGTTTTAGTTTGATATTATCAATAGGTTTTATATAAATGTAAGTAAAAACTCTCTCTTTTCGATGTCTTTTTATATTTCAGTAATTTCCGATACTTGGATCTATGGATTCAAATGTTATTACACTTTATTGTTATTTTAACAGAAGACAAGAACAATTTTTCTAAGAAGTACTTAAATCAAATAATTTGTAAAGCCGGATACAGACTTGCAAGAAAACAGTTTGGTAAACCTACGTTACAGTATCAACCAGGCGAAAAGAAATTCTGTGACATCATACAGCAAAACTTAGTTCAAAGGTATTATTAAACCGTGTAAAAAGTTGTAACATGAGGTTTTTTTGAACACATTTGCTGATGAATTTAGAAAGCCCTTACTGTAAGCTACATTACGGAATCTGACTCAGCGTTTAAAAATTTTATTTAATTCTAATAATAAGTATAAAATCACTCATTAAACAACATCATGATTGTATAAAAGCATTTCCAAATTTTTTCAACCATTACAAAATAATTTTCTTTCTTTCTCGGATGCAATACAGAAAAATTCAAAATTGAAATGCAATAAAACTTTGTCACACAATATTTTGAACGTAAAATTTTAGGACGATGAAAATCATCCTATTACTAATCAACCTATAATTGAAGAAAGATTTTAAACTCCAGTTACCCACTTAGACCCACATCCCTTTCGAAGATTTTTTAATTACAGTAAAAATTTATTTCGTAAGCCAAAATTTAAATTTTCATTTCGCAAAATGCGCTCGTTCTATTATTTTATTTTTATTTATTTTGTTTGGGTGGGGGTTTTAGGGGCATCGACTATTTTGGTCATTAGACCCATCCCACTTCAAAAAAAAAAAAACTTAAATTTTTCATACTTTCGATGAACTAGCACTGTTAAATCTTTTTTACTAAAAAAATCGAACAAATGCAGAAATTTAATCTAGATAAATTTAGATTCTTCACCATATCACAAATTTTATTTTGTTTACCGCATAAGTTTTCCTTTCGGCCATCCTTTCTTGCACCTTTTTTCCATTCTTCTTACGGCCTCTGATGACAACTTCTGATGACAAATGGCATCTTCCTCCCTTTCTGATACCAATGATGTTCTGCGGCTGACATCAGGTGATAACAACTTATTTGGTGCAGTTAGCATTGTTGTTATTTAATCAAAACTCGCAAGTGATACATTTTCAGCGGCTGACGAACAGGAGTCGATTTCTAAAGGTATACTTGGGGCGGCTGAAATACACGCCCTTCCCGTAGCTGTCCTCTGGGCTTTAGGAGGTTCTATAGGTAGAGATTGTATGCCGTCTGTGTCTGGTGCTTTCTCTGTTATTACTTGCACTTCCATTGAACTAGTCTCAGATATTTCCTGTACTCTTGCCACATCCTTCTTTGACTTATAACTTGTCGACGGGGTGATTTTTTTGGCTTTTTCAGATATATCGTGATCTTTATGTAATACATCAATTGGTGGTGTCATGGTCGCAGGTTTTGTTGATTCTTTACGCTGCGCAGGTATATTCTTTGTGTCAGCGATGTCAGTCTGTGGATGAAACTTCATAAGTTTTAAACGGCTCTTTCCGCTGCCTAGACTCAATCTTAGTATTAATGATTCTCTCTATCATTGAAGCAAGACTTCTTGCGATCGTAGTAAGCAACTGCTCCACGTTAACGTTAGATGATGAAGGGGTAAACTGCTTCTGCATAAGTAGCTGTCGGTTGAGATGTTCATTGGTTGACAGTTTTCTTCGCTTCAGGATAGCTTACCTTTTAAAGCGTTTTAACCTCCTGAATGGCCATTTCCAATTTATACACCGGGCAGTTTCTTGATTGGCAGTTGTAGTGCCTTTGCAGTTAATGCAGATTGGGAAATTTTTACATGGATCACCCTCATGTGTTTTATTCCACACATGCAGATCTCTGCGCTTCATATCTGACCACAATGTGTCCAAAACGTTGACACTTAAAACATCGCATGGGTTCGGGATGAATGCGCGTACATCAAGCCGATGTATACCAGCTCGTACTTTTTCAGAAAGATAGGGTCTATTAAAGATCAATACATGCGAGGGTGAAGGAAGAACTTCACCAATTCTTCTCTAGGTTAGCTTGTAGCACTGAATGACTCCATCATTCGACATTTCCTCTACTATTTGTTCTTCCGTGTAATTAAGAAGGTCAGGGCAAACAACGACTTGCCCTGAGCTTCAATTTGACGGCCCACAAATATTGACACAGTAAGGTAAACATTAATAAATTCCTAGCATCACACTATGTCATATAGCGAATACGAGTCAATAATATATCTTGCAAATATTTATTAGATTTGTTCAATATATTCTTAACCAGTAAGCACGTATCGTGTGAACTCTGAAATGGTTTTGGAATGTTATCACTCTTTTCTATTCTCTTAACCCACTATATATGTAGTTGAGAAGCGCTAGGTTCCAAATCACTAGGAATAAAAGGCAATTTTTAGTGAGATACCAATTTCAAATTTCATACCTATTTCAATTCATACCAATTAGATACCAGTTTCATTAATTAGTTTTGTTCCACTAATTTTTTTATATTTATTTACCAGAGACCAGTAAATACCATAAAACTCCGTTGATTTTCATTTTAACTCCATTCATTGTCAAAATTAGAATTTTTCAATATTTTCCATTTACTCACTTATTTAAAAATATTTTTTTCTTGCTGTTGTATATTTTCCTTATTTCTAAATAATATCACTCTTGTATTGAATTTTCATTTTATTGGCTTATAATTTATTTTTATAAACCACTTTAATCATAAAATTATTTTAAAGTATATATTGGCTGAAAACTGATATTTAGGAAGGTATTATTTCTTTATCTTCTACCATTAGCCGCGTTTTTCTTTCCTTCAAGGATCCATGACTTCAGTGATCTCTGTTACATACTTCTGAATTTTGTTGCTGCTATATTTGCTCTTTCAGAATAATTTGGCCTGAGTTAGCATAATTATGTTGTTTTAACCTATGTTTCTGAGGTGCTTAAATAATTGTTCGTATTTCTTGTGTTCTGTTTACAACTTTTTCACGTCTTTTTGTTATTATTATTTATGTTACATTGCAGCTACTGGTGGAATCATTTTAAATTTTATCTTCAAAATTAAAACAAAAAAATAATTATTTGTAGCATTTTAGTGTAAAAGGATGGAATTTTAGGCAGAAGCACACCCATGAATTGAATGTGGCATAAGCATTATTTTTGGAAGTTGGAAGCAGCATTAAGCCTTTTCAAAAACTGGGCATAGTATATTTTCAGTTTGTTAAACTTTTTAGAACACAAAATGAATTTTTTTATTTATTCCAGCTGGCCGAGTGTGGGATTGCTCGGGGAAAACCGTCTCGGCCACGCCGGCGAAGGACGACCGACGCCAACCCGATACTGCGGGACTCTGGGGGTCACCACTGCCACGCTGCAGTGGGGACTCAACTGCCGCTGAGGGAAAGCCCGGTCTGACTTCAATGGACGAGCCGCAACTCCCCGACTTCGCCGGAGACCAGCTTCTGGACCCAACAGCTCAGACCAGCTTCCGGACCCAACAGCTCAGGGCCACCACAAGGTTATGAATTACAAGCCGTCGAAGCCATTCGACGATAACAGCCCTTCTCAGGGCTACTATAAGGTTAGTAATTACAACGAGCTGTCGAAGCCAATCGGCGACAAAAACGGCCCTTTTCAAGACTACCATAAGGTTAGTAAGTGACACGTTCCGTCGAAGCCATTAGGCGACAATATACATCGTATCTAAAATTTCAAACAGTAACTAATATTTCGTATGGTAAAATCAACTTTGACAAGGATTAATTTCAATTTTTTCGCCTGTTTAAATTTATTAAAAAAAAATGAATTTAGTCTTTTATACCAACATCTGTAGATATTTGGGGGACCTAATATTTAAATGTTCAATATTTTTATAGAAGTTTTAAAAAGAACTGTTATTGAACATTTTTTTTATTAATTAAGCAATAGACTACGTATATTTTAAATACGAAGAGTCGTAATATATGTGTATACATTATAAATAGTAATATATTTAAAATAACACAAAATTTAACAGAATAATATTATCTTAAGTTAAACATTTTTAACTTGAATATCAGGCCGGATTTCTTTTGTTTAATTTGGTTCCAGCAACTGTCAGTTAGTCTTACATAATTTTGCTTTTGGTCTTGAGCTTTGATAATTTTCCGGAACACATTAGAAAAGGGACATCTTTTCAAATAATACTACTCCACAGGCATAGAAAAAATTAGTACAAAACGCAGCTGAAGCTGCGTTACATACGCAGCTTCAGCAAGGGATACATTTTATGCACTATGGCTTCCTCCGAAATGCGATCTGTCTTATTGAGTTCACCTTGAAAAAGTAAAAAATTTAACTTTTGCAAATAATTTGGAACTCTAACTAACGTCAGAGCTGTAATCTACTCTGTTTTATGAGGATTTTTAATATCTGTAATGGAAAATGACTTGAAAGGATAATGAAGAAATTTAAATAGATTGAGGGATATTATTTAGAAAATGAAGAAATAGTTTAAGGCGTAACAGATGAAGGTAATACTAGATTATAATATAATAAACTGTTGCCTCAGTAAAGCAAACATCCGATCACAGTCAGTTTCAGGACAACTGCAGTGACATCATGCTCAACTACTGAGTTACATCGTTTACTACAAAATATTGTAGTGCGCTGTGAAAAAAAACACGTTGATTTTTTTATTTTTAAAGAAAGTTAGCGAATAAATCGTGTTTATTTTAATAAAGACTTCTTTTACTTTTATTTTCATTATGTACTTAATTACATATCCCAAGGTCCGGACCGGATTAAGTTTAACTTTTTATTAATTTGTTCAGTTTTGTATTTTAAAATTATAAATTATTATAATCAATTCATAGTCTACAATGGGTGAATCTTTAAATAAAATTAAATAATACATATTTGTTTAAAATATAGTTCATATATAATTGGATATAATTGATCAGGCATATTACTTAAAGCCTATTATGCGTTGAATATAAAAATAGTTACGTGTTCGTGGTAATCTATGCACTGCAGCTGAATGTTAAATTTTCCTTTACTATATTCAACTTAAGGTTGTCATTTATTCAAGACTTAGAATATTTCTGGTAGATAACTATATTTATTTATTTATAACTTTATTTCTTATTTCGAAAACACAAGAAAAACGATCGACTTGGAACGGATGAAGTCCTCCATACCTGCTTGGTTTTTGCTGACCCAAACATTGTTTAATTCAATGTTTTCAATTTTGTTTTTTTAAACATCGGTGTAACTTTTTAAACGCCAAATCATTCCGGTTAAAGAAGATTAGCCGGTTTTCTTTTTCAACTGTATTTCTCAAAAGCTTTAAATAAATAAATACCATTGCATATCGCTTACTTTTGAATCTTTTTTTATTTCAAAATCAACATCAAATTTTGTATGTTACACGTTTTCCATAAAACAAAATTATTTGCATCTGTAACGGAAATGGACTTTCCTCCACCGTAATATAATCAGAAGGTTGGTTATTAATGATCTATTAGTAATACCTCAAACAAAATTTGAATATTACTTGATACTGGGATTCATAAAATAATTTTGCACTTTTTAGGTCACTGGCTATTTTTTAGAATAAGCACTAATCACTAAATATGTCATCCTAAATTACGATGATTGATTTTAACTTTTGAAGTGTAAAATGCCGTGTAGATGATCATTTCACGAATTATTTTAAATAAAAGTAAGATATTATGGTTTGAGAGACTTCCTACATATAATATTAGGGTTGTCTTTTTTGCTATTCTCATGTATAATATTTATAAGAATTCAAAAGAGTAAATGGAATAGGATTTTAGGACATATTCGTATTACCTATTATTGAAAATAACAAACATACAAAGTTTTCCCATAGTTTAGATCTTAGAAATATTGGTATTATATTTAGTTTAAAAAAATAAATGTCAGGTACTAAAGACAAAATCAAAACCTTTAAACTACGGCTTCTAATGTTAAATCAATGACAGATAATTGCATTTTAAATTAAATCGTATTCCTTACTTCTTTACGAATATTAAATGACTGTGTGTAGTCAATTAATAATTTATTGAGGATTTTGGCTTTACGCAAAAAAATGGACGCTGCTACAGATGATTGAGTACGCCATGATTGTATTAATATAAAAAAAGAGCTCTAAACCTTTATTTGTATACAAGTCCCTACCACCTTTCTTTGACCGCACGAATATCATAATTTAGTGAAAATAATATGTTAAGTGGTAATAACCAAATTTACACAATCATCAAATATTTGTTAAAAATTATGAACCACTTTCTTATGGTGTGTCATATTTTCTACATTATACATGGGCAACATGTGTTCTGCATTTTATTAAAAATAAGAAGACGTTTCTTAAACTGTAAATAAACTTTAATTTCAGAAACAATTTTTTATTTACAATAATATAATGTTTTATTTTTTCAGCATTTTTTAAAAGGTGGGATTAGCACCATTTTATTAAAACGGTTAATTTGAAAAAGTTGATTTAAATATTTCACTGGATTTATTCTGCAATAAGATTTTTTCTTTCAAAATCCTCGGATGAGTTCTGAATTGCTTGTTCTTCACCATTTGCTACACCCGTTACATCATCAAATAATCGAAGACAAACTTTTGCTATCGAACCTGCGGCACGGAAGCGTTTAGAAGCCCTCTGTTTTTCAAGTTTCTTCTTCCACTGTTTGATAAAAAAGAAGGAAGAATTTAAAAAAATTAAAAACTCATTAATTTAAAAATACTTACATGAAGAAATGAATGATACATATAAAATCATTTTTATATTCCAAAATTACAGCACTAAACTTTCATTAAGGGTATTTTATAAACGCTCTTAGGATATAATATTCTTGCTGCTTAAATTGAATCCATTTATTATACATTGATAACTGGATAAAAACTTACAATTCCAGCAAAAAGTAACATTTCAATCGGTGATAATATTACCACCGTTCATGACTATCTCCATGAAATATTAAAATGAAAAATATTTATTATAATATATATATATGTCTGTGTGTTAATTATTTCTGGTTATATTTTGATTCTTAAACTTAGAGTGCCGAATTGGTTCAGACGTGGGCTTAATTTTCCTTTGGGCGATTAACTGTTTGAATTAGATCTATTTCAAACATACCAGCTTCTCTGCCCCCCACCAGCCAGCATCATGAAACATAAATTGTATTACTGCGTCATCAAGTCAAACAGAGATAAAATTACGAAATCAAGGTAGTTAAAAAGATTGTTCTTCACCGTTAAATAAAATTTCTTCATTGCGTTAAAAAATAACATTTTTATTTCTTATTACTAAAAATTTTATTACATTTTTAAATTTTTTAGCAAATCTTTGCTAAATATAAGTGGAAGTGAAATGAAATAAAAAAACTCAAGAGCTGAAAAGCGTCTCAAATTTTAGTTCGATACCCCTCAAATTTCATAGAACTGTTCATTAAATCGTACTACACTTCTTCAGGAGGTTATGCCCACAAAAATCTATTTATTTCCAAAGGGAACCTGGTGAAAATAACATTTTTTTGCCGTAATGAAAAGTAAAGACACTGCGTCGATCCGGCTGAGTCTGACAGCTAAGCCTGTAATTCTACATACACTGTGTATATCTTTAGTTGTAGAAAAATAAATCTTCACCAAAGCGATACTATTCGATTTATAAAATTATGTTGTTTTCTGTTATAATCGTCCTTTTTGTAATAATACATACTAGTTGTGTAACTAACAGATTCGTTATAAAGATATTCTCACAGTAACTTTTTGAGTAGGGTAAATAATTTTGTTCATTTCTGGAGTACAAATATTCTGTAAAAAGTAAATTCAGTACTTTATTTTAGGTGGGAAGTGTATTGTACTTGCCATTATTTATGATCTGGGTTTTTTATGGAATTTTGCATAAGCTAAAAAATTTAACTACCTACAAGAAATAAAGGTTAGGTGACATTTGTTGAATATCAGTCTAAAAAATAAAAATAAATGCTTAAGTCCTGTACCTTGTAGACATTTTTATTATTATTAGATTATAAATCTCTAAATATAAGTATATTTAAGACCTCTTTAAAAGACTATCTTGTGAGGCAGCAAGGGATTCTTTTCAGGTTTAGTTGGGTTAGGAAAACCAGTAAAACTACCACAGTAAACTCTGCAATCTATTGGAAACTCTTCTATCAAGAAAAGATAAATAAACTCTATTAAATCAAGATCAAAGTACAGCAGAATAAAAAGTGTATTAAAACTTTCTTTTGTAATGATACTTATAGAAATAAAAAATCCAATAAATATGAATATTTGAAAAGACCTCTTCATCTCGTGATGGCAAGGCAGCAAGGAATTCTTTCATATCAGGTTTAGCTGGGTCAGCAATAGCCAAAACTGATACACATCCGTCTACTGTACCAAGAACCACTGCTCGTCCATCTTCAGTACTCTCTACAGCACTAAGTTCTGCTTGTACCCTAAAGTTGGCGATCATCTCTGCATCTGATGTTCTGAAAATAACAAATATTTCAAAATATTTTGAGGTGTCTAGAATATGGTACTAGAGATTATAAGTGTCTATGTTCATATAACTAATAATTCAATCTTAAAAATCATTAAACACAAGTAAAAGGTTTTTTTTAATAAAATATTATTCATAAATTTTTAATATCAAGTTAAGTAAAAAAATGATAGAGATGGATAAAGGTTATTGACGTCACAGAGACCATTTGACACATCTACTTCAATTCACTTTCTTTGTATATGCATTTATTTATTTTCCTTCTTCATTTCATGTAAATAACCTACTTCATTACTTAGTAAATAATCGTTAACTGATTTATCTACTAAATCTAATTTTCAGTTTCGCTTTCTTTCGTTTAGGTGGTTTTCTACAATCTCTATCAGTGTCTTTGTTTTCACCCGGTTCTGTTTACATTTTTTGTAAGTACACTTTTATCATAATTACATAATTTTTATTCCAGTTAAAAAACTTTACCTACATTTCAAGGACACCTAATTTCTATTTTTTGCGCTTAAAACAGCTATTATATTTGATTTTCTTCAGATAAAATGTAAGCTTAATATTTTTTGCTTTTCTCAAAAATAAATACTGTATACATAAATAGATGATTATTTATCAAGGGGTATTTTAATTCAAAAAGAGATAAAAAAGGCTTAGCGTAATCTTAATGACTTAAATGGCAGCATAATCTAATTAAGGTTAAAAACAAATTCTTAGAGTGATCGACCTGATGGTATTAACTTAATCAATAATAATAATAAGTAGTTCGCATTTAAAAGAACAAGGTTGTTTTATAAAAATAAATTTTGTGGAAAGAGAATTTTTCCACTGAGGAATTTCTTCAGTGAAGAAGGCAACGAAAAAACTGCTTGTCTACCGCTTTGTTAAAGTCCCCTACGACCGTTAAAATTAGACACCTCACAAAGTAATAGAAATTGAATTACAGGTATGAATTTGTCAACACTTTTTCTGAACATCATTATTTAAAACAGAAGACAAAATAAGAAAATTGAGAAAAATAGTTACCGAAAGTAATTGAATATTTATTATATCTGGTAATTATAAAAATTTATCAGTATAAGAATAATATCAAAAGTAGTGAAAAAAATTAAAAGATACACTTAAAATATTGAAATTTATTTCTGTATTGCAACAAAGAAAACTAGATACCAACGAAAGCCAAGAATAAAATACAAAAAACAACGATAGATATCCATTTTGATCTGAGCAGTTAAGAAACTCTTTAGTAGAAAAACAAATATAATGAAATATCATAAGGAAGAGTAAAATACAAGAGATATGCGAGATAAAAAAATAAAATAACTAAAACATAAGAACTGCAGGAACTTTATCAAGTGGCCGGTAAGAAAATTTCTCTATTGTAAGCCACTAAAGAAAAAACTTGTACAGTTTACTAAGTACATAAGCAAAAACTACTATTTTTTATCGGCTTCTTTTATCTGACTACAGTAGAAAGAAAACGATACGGTTTAGTGGTTTGATTGGATTGTAACACTGCAACTGTAGCATGGCTGCGCTGACTTTCATTAGTATCAGTATCATTTTTAAAAAAAAAACTTTCTCTCAGTCGGACAATGGGATAACACTATAAATTTATTAACACTATAAATTACCTGAATTTTGAAATTGAAAATACCTTCAGGTATTTTCAATTTATAATGTTTATAATATAGTGTTTATTCAATTTATACATACAAGATGGTAGACGGCAATTTCTCCAATGTAAAAAAACACAATTTTTTTTAAATCAAATGATAAATGAAGTAAAATTATTTAAAGATCAATTTTAAAGGTATTCCTGTGACGTTGGGTTAAATATTAGGTGTAAAAAATAACCTTAAAGTTAAAAAGATGTTATTAATAATAAATTTTTATATTATTCAATTTTTAATTGTAATCAGATTAAATTAAAAAAATAAATCTAACGGTTGCTCAATAATTATGAAAATTAATATGAGTTGGTAACCAAAAGTAATTTACACTAATTAATTGAAAATTCTACAGGGAATCTGTTGTAGAACAGAATCTGTTTTGGTTAGAACCGTTTAAACATTTGCGATTTATCTAATGGTCTATTATCTAAACGATAATCAGTACGCCTAAACAATTAAGTGAATCACTTAAAAAAAATAAAAATTTAATAAAATTTAAAATAAAAATATAAATATAAATTAAAATATAAATTTAATTGATATCTTTAGAATCTAGAGATTAATAAAATGTCTCCATGATGAAAACCTACAATGACTGATATCCAGTGACATGCGGAATAAGTTTGATTTCATGGTCTTTTAGAAATTCTTCGCTTACTGTATAGTTTATTAGATATTTACGATAAGAATGTAGATAATTTATTAACTTTTTCATTTACATTTTAAATATAAAGAGAGAAGAAACGACTATGAGTGTAATTTGAAAGAGCCAGCTAACTCGGAGGAAAACAATCAGGGAAGAAGGAATCGTTGAGGGTGTATGGTTAAACAAAGGAAGAGGTAACAGTCACCTGAGTAATGGAGAGGTATCACCCCCTCTATGAAGTAAATTAAAAGCTATGTTAGGAAGGAATTAATAATTTTTTAGCAGAAGCAACTTGTGTATTACGTAAGATCCTTCACGTATGTCCGTTTAGTGACTCTGATCTTATCCCAAATAATAGAACACTTGACTTTAAAATATTATTTAACTTTTTTTTATATCTCATTGTTATTTCTTATTTCTAGGCTAAGGATTATAGTTAGCAGAGATGAGACAATTTCCTTCTTCTTCTATTGAAAAAATTCTTTTAATGAGTCCAAACGATTTCCTTTCTCATAGAATGGAATTGTGGTTCCTGATGATCTTCTCGGGTTCATTATTCCCCTCCTTCTTCATTGGTATTGTACTTCGCACTCCTTCTCCACAAGAAGAAGCGCAATAATATCTCAGGAAAATGTTATAAATGTCTATTACACGCAGTTAGAAAGCGAGGGTAATTTTTAATAATTTTTTTACGTTTCTTCATACTTAACAAAGATGAATTATTTATCTATTTACACTTTTGATAAACAGTTTCTTATGAATATTCCGGACGTCTCCAGATAAACTACCTTTATTAGGATTCAAACCAGAGAACATCAACTTCGAAATCAGCTGATTTACGAAAGTTTTTATCACTAGACCAACCGAGCGGATTTGATAGATGTGCTGACCTAATTTAATAACGGTCGACTTAAATACGAATTTATTCGTAATCAGCTTTTTTAATGTTTAATATTGTATTTTTAAAACGGTAATTTAAAAACGTTATGTTAATAAGAGATGAAAATGAAGCACAAAAATCCTGTGCAACAACGAACAATTTATTTTCTTCTGAATGTGTTTTTTTACGGTTTAAATGGTTCTCTTGTTGTATTTTTAAAAGTGGAGAGCTTTAATACTAAAAGGAATTTGCACAGCGTGGATAAAGTTAGTTTTGAGCTGCGGATATACTTTGTATATACATGTGTATTGGTTGTATTACACATATATATATATATACATATATATTACATTAAGTATTATTCCTATGATTGTATGATTTAACTTACACTAATCCACTTGGCTTACTGAAACCTTTCATTCTATTAATCATGGGTACGTTAGTTTTTTCTACGAAATCTTAGTGAACTTTGCTAAATTATCAACGTTAAAGATTTTTATTTTATTTTTTTTACTTTATTCAAATTTTTAATGAAGATTCTTTATAAATTTATATAAAGCATTGTTTACTGTACGGTATGATGTATAGTACCGAATTATTAAATCGCTTTTAGAATAGTTTTAGGGTAACATATTCTTGAGTTACTTTTGAAATATTTTACTTCCGTTTATATTATTCTCTGCTTATTTCAGGGAAGACGTTTATTCCGGTTCAACATACCTCGGCTCAAAAGTTTATGCAACGCGACTGTTCTGTAATATTTTCTGGTAAACTGCAGAATGTTACTGATATGAATAAATAATTCGGTGAATTTGAAAATTCATATTATTAAAAATGTGTTATATTATAAAATAAACTTACGGGCTAAATTTTTTAATTTACTCAAAAAATGATTCATTTATATTTTTTCAGTAACAGAATTAATCGTCTCAATCTTCTTAGAGACAAAAGGTTCTTTTATTAACTCATACACAATCCTATATCCTATACAGAAAAATAATTCATACGTATAAAAGATTATTGATCTTCTGATTAATAAATACTCTAATACTGTTATATTCATTGTAGAATGCTTATATTTACTCTCACCTGAATACACGAAGAGTTTTCTTTCCGCTGTGATAATATAAGACGTACTCATCAGTTTTATTGAACATACAGATTACTGTGAATACACCTTCAGCAACTTTTGGAATGAATGTTTTTACAGTAGAGCCCTTTTTAAGTTCAATTAATTCCAGACCACCTCTACAACATAGATTTAATAAAAACTATTACTTTCACTACGAAAATTAAAAAAAACCACGAGCTCTAATTTAAATTGGCAAGATTACAATTTAGAATTTTTAAGTTGAAGCACACCTGTTTTATTGTTACATTTCACAGTTTATTTAGAATTTAAGTTTTTTTTTGTATATCTGCTCCATAAATGAAAATGAAGTAATATAGATTATACGTATGTATATATATATATATATATATATATATATATATATATATATATATATATGTATTGTATTCTTGCCTATTGCAATGTGATGCTTTATTTACAATCGGTTCCACCTACTGAAACCATAAGTAAATTGAAATTGCATAATAAATAATTACTTGAAAGAGGAGTATCCATTGATACACCTTGAAAGATACAGTTAACTAATAGCAAGCATAACAGGTCTAAAAAAATACATAATGAGAGATTATAATAGTGAAACAATATCAAACGTAACCAATAAATAGTTGGATAAAAATAAATAAATATCTGAATTAAACGAAATCGATAGTCCTCCAAGTTGAATAATTATAGTCGATGGGAGAATTCAAGACAAAACAAAAGATAAGGTAGCCAATAGAAACTATTTTATTATCCGATTAGCCAGTATATTATTTTATTATTATTAATTATTTTATTAGCCAATAGAAACTAGTTTATTATTTATAGTTATAATAGAAACTAAGTTTATTATCCGAGTGAAAAGAGTTTTCACTTTAGTCATCAGATAGAATCATCCAGATCCAACAAATGGAGTCTTTTCAGTGGTCTAACATCCTCGCCATTGATTAATGAATTGATAACAAGATGGTTCACATGTGTATTTAGCTTAGATATATATTTCGAGCCTAGTCGTTTAATCTCCTCACGAAAGTCTGGGGATCGCCAGATACTCATGAATCTCATTGTTTCTCACGAACTATTGCGGTTTCGTTGTGTTGGTGAGTATTTTGTTCTGGAACCACAGGATGACCTCGATATTGCTGTTAATTTTAAATGCTGTAGGTCCAAATCTGTAGGTTCAAGAATTACTTTATAAAATAATAATTGTTTGATAGAGACAACTGAAACCCCCTGCCCAGCAACCAGAACATCCGCTTAAGCTTAATATTTAGTCGCTTTCTTTTTACTCTTACTTAATCTCTACATGTCATACGACAGCCCAGATGCAAACCTAGGAACCGTACATTGTTGGTATGTTGGATATCAATATTTTCCAGGGAAACACATGAGCAGTTTCCTCTCCTCGTTGCAAACGTCACATGATTTGATTTCTTCGAATTAACTTTTATCTTCCATTTAGGTAGCCACACTTTGATAAGATATAATCGTGATTACAGTTTACCCTAGGGTTGAGTTGGCTTATCGTCAACCACCAAGATGCCGTTTCTTCCGTAACCGGTAATGATGCAACTGTGACATAGTCCGGATTAGGAAGGTCTGCAGTAAAGATCATGTATAAAATCAGTCCCAAAACTGAACCGCGTGGAACTCCTGACTGAGTGTCAATAAATTTAGACAACTTCTGATTACATATAACTTGCGAAAACTGATTATGCAGGTAGCTAGGTAGCTAGCTAAATTGAATGGTTGAGGCAGGCTTGACTTCTACTTGTAATGACCAGGCAACCAGACCTTGTCAAAGGTCTGCTGCACATCCAAAAATGTCGCTGAACAATACTCCTTCCTTTCCAGACACCTGTTAATAACACTAATAATTATATGTTTGTTGAATAGTGGAATGACTACTTCTGAAGCCAAATTGAAGGTCGGGAAAACATCTTTGATAATTAAAATAGGCCATAGCCTATTAGACCTGCGATCTCAACCACATGATATTAAGGGAGAAGAATTTTAATTTAAATTTGGTTTTTAATTCTAAGTTATAATAAGAAAGGTTAAATAATAACAAACTGAAATTTTATCCGTCTTTGTAGAATATCACATATAAATTGTATACTATCATTTTTTGTTAACTTTTATACAATTAAATGATGAATGAATTGAACAAAAGCACGTAATGTAATAAACATATTATATAAATTCGTTCAACTTGATTTTACAAACCTACGAAAACCGTGTAGTTATTTTGCTTACAGCTATTCATGTATCTTAAACGGTTGATGTAAGGTACTAACTTACATGTACTGGCCGTGTGAGATTTAGAATGCAGAAAAATTCCTACGTCTGATATCTTCAACCATTTATGAAGAATCTTATGTTGTTTAGTTGTCAATTTTCAATAGGATTTGAACGATGAAAAATTATTTTGAACTTAATCCATTTTTCATAGATACATTTATCTGAAAGGAATGGATAAACAGGAGGGCATTTTACAAATCTTGCGAATAGGACATACGAGGGCTACTCACTGGTACATGATGTCACTAGAAAATGCACCGATATGCGTACGACGCCAAGTGCCGCTTGACTGTTCACCATATCCCCGTGGATTGCATACGTTATTTAAATTGTTAATAATAAAGAAATTTTGGACCGCGTATTTTTATTTCTTCAAAGTATTCGTATTTTACATACTTTTTAATAGTGCTCTTAAAATTTCATTTTTTTATGGTAGTTGTATATTTTTGTATTTAAAATTTTAGTTTAAGTTTTTTATTTTGTCTTTATTTTTAGTATTTTAGTTTGAGTTTTAATTTTGTTTTTAAATTTCTACTTAAAGTTTCTCTCTTGGTTTAATTTTGTTGTCTTATTAGATTTTATGTTTCATATTTTTGTTTTCCAGGCGATAATAACAGGAAAAGTTTTTCGCCCAGAAAAAACTTTACAAATCTGGTATTTACGTTTGTTAAATAATTCTTATTGTTATAGCACTAAAATTCATTTACCGTTCCTATTATTAAAGAAAAAATTACCTGGGAAAAATTTAAAGGCCTACAGAATATTCACTTTTATTGTTGTTAAAAATAAATGGATGTAAAAGAAATGATCACAGAATTTGTAGCGTTAAGTTATTTTAATAGCAAAAGAATTTCGTTAATCCTTTTGTAATTAGAATTACTTTACTCCTCAAGATATGAGTAATTTAAATTAATGTTTATATAATAGAAAATAGATTTTTTTTTTTGAGTTACCATAAACCATTCTACACCGAACAGTTCAGAAGTACAATGAACCCAATATATTATATAGACATGTATAAGTTGGCTATAATTTTAAATATTTTTGACTCACATATTTCAATAATAGCGGGGAAATACGATCCACTAATATTAAAATAAAATTAATTTAATCAATTAATTTATATATTTTTAAAAAAATATGTAACAATTTTGTAATATAAAATATAACATGATTCACAAGTGACATGTCATAAAATTTTACGTATTACTGTACATATAACACCTGTTTCTGTAACATAAATTATACCTTATAATTATATTCAATTGTAATTATAAACAGAGACAATCATATTTAACTTGTGTCTGTGTATATTCTTTATCGCGTATCTGTTAAGAATTAATTTGGCGTAAAATATTTAAATCAATAATTGATAAATATTAAGGGATGATACAATAGACATATCATAATAGAATGTAGCCTATTCTGAGAGATAAAATTTAATTAGTTTAACTGCTCTGCCAGCTAATAAGAAGCAACAGATAAACTTGTACTATAACCTGTTGACTCATCTTTTGGAAACTAATTACAGTAAAAATATGAATTACTTCGTTAAAAATAGATTTCAATGTTTACGTTAGGCCTATTTCATACATAGCATAAATTACCTTATTAATTGGTAATAGAGTTAGAAGAGATGAAAATAACTCCAATGGATTTATGGGTTTCTTCCAATTAAGAAGAAAGAAAGAGAAAATAAAGAAGAATTTAAAGGGTTTTTTTTTATAATAACGGGTCCGTTTATTGTTTCTTCAATTCTTTCTTCGTGATACAGACAATGGAACCTCCAAAAGCTCATGATCGACAAGGTCGATTACTGGAGCTCTGGATTACTGGTGCTCTTGGTACATTACTGGAGCTGAATAATAACTTATAGAAAAACGTAGGCAAGGAAAATGAAAATTATTACGCTTCAACAATTAAAAGGACGATTCAGATACTGGTGCTCCAGGCCAGGAAGGATAAATACTCTCAGGGACCAGCGGGCAGAGTCAGTAGTTCTGTGAGGTTGTCTTCGGTGCAGTCTTGATAACAGCGATATCAGTAAGTGGGTGATAGCAACGAGTGAAGAGTATGTCAGGAGTATTACAATGTAGACAGTGGGCGAATACAAGTTGTTCGGTGAGTTACTCTTAAACGGTAATGAAGGTGACAGAATTCTATTCATTCATTAAGTTTAGGGATTATTATTTTAACAGTAAAAGTAAAAATCTGATAAGGACACTCTGTGAATTCCTTGTACGCCTATTAAATTACTCGTTTACCGAGTATTACATCGTTTAAATTACTCGTACGCCTATTAATATTCACATTTTTTGATGCACTTCATTTAAACTTATTTCATTTAAAAATGAGATACGATCCTCCAATTCTTTAATAAAGTGGACAGTTACACATTTGCATTGTGGTGAATACCACATTGCATCAATTTTTTTTGTGGTGTCCGTATCAGCATTTTATATTAATTTTTTTCACGTCCCTCAAGTAACTACTTGAGGTGTAACTACATGTGGTGTAAGTGAGAACGTGTCGGATCCGTAACCATACGCACATCGGTTCGAATCCAACTTCATATACATATATCTTATTTTAACTTTTTTTTATTTAAATATATTGATTTATTAATAAAACTTTGTAAAAACTTTTAAATGAAAATACATAAAATTTTATTTCACTAATAACTTCTGATTTTTATTTATTTATTTATTTTTATTTTTATTGTTAATATTGAATTATTATAAAGATTTCTTTTAAAATCAAAAGTTAATAATTATTAATAAATCAATATATTTAAATTAAAAAAAAAGTTAATAAAAAGGAAATGAAGTCGGATTCGAACCGACGTGCTTTCTCCTTGTAAGACCCAAATATTTCATTAATTAAAATTTCATTTGCCTGTAACTCTGGAACCAATGAAAATAAGTACAACTTATGATATATCGTTGAAAATGAAAAACTCTCAATGAGGGCTTATTACTACAGTTAAGAAAAAGTCCAAAATCCAAATTTGTTTCGATATTGGGCTTTTTTTGAACACTTTTGGTTCAGTCGATTGCAATCAAAAGGGAAGGTGCACAACTAGATTTTACAACAGAACTAAATCCAAAATTTCAACATCCTACGGCTAACCGTTTTTCAGTTATGCGAGATACATACTTAGGTTATGTATGTATGTACAGACGTCACGCCAAAACTAGTCAAAATGAATTTCAAGGATGGTCAAAATGGATATTTCCCGTGAAATCTGAAAACTAAAATTTTTCGCGATCATAATACTTCCTTTACTTCGTACAAGGAAGTAAAAATACACGCAGAAAGTTAATACTGTATGAACTTAAGACTTTTTTATTGTTACCTTCTTATTGCAATATTAGTTTCTATCAGTCATTCTAAAGTGTTTAGTAAATGGGACCAGACGTATTGTCATATTTATAATTTAATTTTCGTTAAATAAATATTGTCTTTTTATTTGAATTACTATTATGTATGTATATTGTTTTTATAATTTTTTATTCTTCAGGTTTTTAAACCCCAATCTACATTCCTGAAGAAAAGGTGTCAGATGAATCGGTGGAATTTAGAGAAGCTTGAGGAAGAGGAGGTAAAGAAGATTTTTGAGGAGGACATCGCAAGAGGTCTGAGCAAAAAAGATAAGGTAGAAAATGTAGAAGAAGAATGGGAGAATGTTAAAAAGGAAATTCTTAAATCAGCAGAAGCAAACTTAGGCGGAATAAAGAGAACTGGTAGAAAACCTTGGGTTTCAGACGGTATATTGCAGCTGATGGATGAACGTAGAAAATATAAGAATGCTAGTGATGAAGAAAGTAAAAGGAACTATCGGCAATTAAGAAATGCTATAAACAGGAAGTGCAAACTGGTGAAAGAAGAGTGGATTAAAGAAAAGTGTTCAGAAGTGGAAAGAGAAATGAACATTGGTAAAATAGACGGAGCATACAGGAAAGTTAAGGAAAATTTTGGGGTACATAAATTAAAATGTAATAATGTGTTAAACAAAGATGGTACACCAATATATAATACGAAAGGTAAAGTCGATAGATGGGTGGAATATATTGAAGAGTTATACGGAGGAAATGAATTAGAAAATGGTGTTATAGAGGAAGAAGAGGAAGTTGAGGAAGATCAAATGGGAGAAACAATACTGAGATCTGAATTTAAGAGAGCATTAAAAGATTTAAATGGCAGAAAGGCTCCTGGAATAGACGGAATACCTGTAGAATTACTGCGCAGTGCAGGTGAGGAAGCGATTGATAGATTATACAAACTGGTGTGTAATATTTATGAAAATGGGGAATTTCCATCAGACTTCAAAAAAAGTGTTATAGTTAGGATACCAAAGAAAGCAGGGGCAGATAAATGTGAAGAATACAGAACAATTAGTTTAACTAGTCATGCATCAAAAATCTTAACTAGAATTTTATACAGAAGAATTGAGAGGAGAGTGGAAGAAGTGTTAGGAGAAGACCAATTTGGTTTCAGGAAAAGTATAGGGACAAGGGAAGCAATTTTAGGCCTCAGATTAATAGTAGAAGGAAGATTAAAGAAAAACAAACCAACATACTTGGCGTTTATAGACCTAGAAAAGGCTTTCGATAACGTAGACTGGAATAAAATGTTCAGCATTTAAAAAAAATTAGGGTTCAAATACAGAGATAGAAGAACAATTGCTAACATGTACAGGAACCAAACAGCAACAATAACAATTGAAGAACATAAGAAAGAAGCCCTAATAAGAAAGGGAGTCCGACAAGGATGTTCCCTATCGCCGTTACTTTTTAATCTTTACATGGAACTAGCAGTTAATGATGTTAAAGAACAATTTAGATTCGGAGTAACAGTACAAGGTGAAAAGATAAAGATGCTACGATTTGCTGATGATATAGTAATTCTAGCCGAGAGTAAAAAGGATTTAGAAGAAACAATGAACGGCATAGATGAAGTCCTACGCAAAAACTATCGCATGAAAATAAACAAGAACAAAACAAAAGTAATGAAATGTAGTAGAAATAACAAAGATGGACCACTGAATGTGAAAATAGGAGGAGAAAAGATTATGGAGGTAGAAGAATTTTGTTATTTGGGAAGTAAAATTACTAAAGATGGACGAAGCAGGAGCGATATAAAATGCCGAATAGCACAAGCTAAACGAGCCTTCAGTAAGAAATATAATTTGTTTACATCAAAAATGAATTTAAATGTCAGGAAAAGATTTTTGAAAGTGTATGTTTGGAGTGTCGCTTTATATGGAAGTGAAACTTGGACAATCGGAGTATCTGAGAAGAAAAGATTAGAAGCTTTTGAAATGTGGTGCTATAGGAGAATGTTAAAAATCAGATGGGTGGATAAAGTGACAAATGAAGAGGTATTGCGGCAAATAGATGAAGAAAGTAGCATTTGGAAAAATATAGTTAAAAGAAGAAACAGACTTATAGGCCACATACTAAGGCATCCTGGAATAGTCGCTTTAATATTGGAAGGACAGGTAGAAGGGAAAAATTGTGTAGGCAGGCCACGTTTGGAGTATGTAAAACAAATTGTTGGGGATGTAGGATGTAGAGGGTATACTGAAATGAAACAACTAGCACTAGATAGGGAATCTTGGAGAGCTGCATCAAACCAGTCAAATGACTGAAGACAAAAAAAAAAAAATTTTATTTTATATATTTTTAGAGTAATACATTTTATTTATTAATCTAAAAATAATTCTTATTTTTGTTAGTTTCTCAATATCCTTGTCAAACCGCGAACACGCGGCAATATATATAGTTTGCAAAGTTTTGTTTTGTGGACGTTTTTTCGTTTAAAAATTAATGTTCTTATTACAATGGACTACTTTAAAGTATTTTTTAGGTAGTACTCTCCCAGGTTTAATTTTTTTAACAAAATGTAAATTATCTGCGTATAAAGTTATGAAATTGTTATTACAAAGAACATTTATCTCTGAAGCTAAAATAAAAATTGACGGGTGAATATTATTTTCATTATTCTTAATTTTTTTTTTTTTCCTATTCTCCCCGACCGGATATCCAATTAAGTATACTCAGTCGGGGAGAGTGTCCTTTTACTCTCAAAGGAGGCGTCCCCCACCCGCCGGCTATACGTCCGGCACGGCAAGTTGGCCTCCCCGGTCTCGGATCTTTTGTTTTACATTGCCTGCCTCTAATCCCCCGCTTTAGAGCCAAGGTCCGGCTATGCCGTCCCCCAGCGCCTCAGCAGGGAACCGGGACTCGGTCTTTACGCCTTTGGCCTCTAATCGACAGCGCCGACCCCACAAAGAGCCTAGGCTCCCGCAGGGACGACCCCGCCGACCGGGACTTGGTCTTTTATTTTAACCCAAACTCAAACTCCCCTGGAGTTCACCCCCTTCTCAGGTACCCGCACACCAAGGCGTACAGGCCCTCCATGGAGTGACTGTCCGCCCTACCCTACTGTTTATACTCCCATTCTTCTGTCTTCATCCTCTTTGGCCCGCAGGACCTCCCCGGCGAACCTGCGGAACCATTCCCAGTTCTCATTGTTGTACCCCAACCAGTTTATGAGATTTTCTGGTGTAAGACTATTAATTACTATTTGACCTCTGTTAACGGCCCATCTTGGACATATGAACAACGTATGTTCGGCATCGTCGTTCTCTGGACAATAGATGCACTGCGGGGTGGCTCTCTTCCCGATCCTATACAGATACTGACCGAAAGAGCCGTGCCCCGACAGTAATTGTGTCATGTAAAAATTGACATCTCCGAGTCTATTGTTATTCCAGGTATTATTCTTAATTACGGTAAAAGAAACTAACTCAAGAAAAATGATATATAATTTTTGTTCAAAAAGCAGGTATGCGGTGAGACAGGATATAATGTAAAAGTTAATGGTGTTGCAGATGGAATTTAATGCTACCGACGTGTAATTAAAGTAGAAAAAGGAGATTGGAAAAGGGCTACAATATTGACAATAAAGTGGGAAATAACTGAGGAATCTGATAGTAACAGGAACGGTAAATTCGTGTAAAATCTTGCTAGGTATTGAAATAAATAATTTGGAAGAAATATATTAAAAAACTAATAAATTTGATCAATTTTTAAGAATAGTTAATATATAACACGAAGAAAAAAAATTCTATGTTTTAGATAAATAATATTTGGTTTCCTGACATAATTAACATTATCACGTTTTGTGATGTTATATGGTTACAGTAGGTACCTTCTCTGTAAAAGTGATGTAAATACGGTGTTGTATATATTACAAAGGTAACAAGGTCAAACACAATTTTTATAATCAATTCTTGAAATAAGCCCAATTTATTTAACAATTGTGTTTTTAATGGCTCTCGCATTATTATTGCAAATTACTTTTAGATAAATTGAAAAAAAAAAAAAAAAAAAAGAAGCAAAATTACTTTTGTAAACCATGTTTTAACAAAACGTGTATGCTTTTTATAACAGTCACTAAAATAATAAACTCAAATGCACTCTATAAACAACGTAGGCTTTCGTTAGACGTACGTAAAAGTGTTTTTATTATTTTCTCCTTTTCCACCGGCATTATTTTTTGATACTATTGAGGGATCCGTAGAGCTAATTAATATTATAACTGTTCGTATGAGGCATACTGATAAGGAAAAAATATCATAAATATCTTGATATTCTTGTAAGTGAAAAAATTATTGTCTTGAAAGAGTATATTGATGATTAATAATAATTTCACATTTTTCCTTAAAATCATTTTTTATTTTATGAATATTTTAAGAATTCTAAGGCTTCTTGTTAAAACGCTTTTCGGTTTAATCGAATTTGGATTACGGAATTAGCGAAGGGGTTACTAATTACCCTCAAATGTTATTTGTGTCTTTATTACTTAGAAGCAAATGATGACTTTTAATGGTGATAGGGGGGTACAGCAGCTAATAATTTTAATTTACAAAAGATCGAGTATTATCTTTAAAACGTATTGTGTACGATATTTTCATTTTTCTTTTACTAAGTAATTGATGATATTGGTTGACTGTTGACTAGAGGTTCTCAGATGTTTTTATACATAAATCTATTTTTACGGCCTCTGTATATAAATAATGCTCTCGTTGACTAGTGAGATATTTTGGGTAATAAAATTAAATGTTCAAATAAACGTTTTAGTAATAAATTCTGTAATAATTTTTCGAACTAAAGTGTTCCTATTAAACACTTCAAACAAAAACTATCAAAGTGGTTATTTATTGCTTCCGGTTAAGTTGACGCATTTTACTAACTAATATAACTTGTAACTTTTACTGATACGCAGTAATAACGATCGATCGGGTGAATGTATGATACCATCCTAGTTATGTTTGTATGGATCTTTCCGTAGTAAGATATTCAAGTTGCAGACTTCCCAGATAAATTGTACCTGGTAAATTGTACCAGGTAAATTGGGCTTTATTGGGTACACATAGGTTGATGTAAACAAGAATCAACAGTTTTGCTATACATAAGTTTGTAATGTACCCTTTAAAGAAATATATAACTTCAAAAGTTTTCATTACAATTTTAGTAAAATAAATGCATTATTAATCTAACTAATTAACAATATAAATTAATTGTAAACAGAAATTCAAAACTATATTAAAATTTGACCATTTCTTAATCGATTTCTTAACTAAATATTTTTCTTAATACAAAAAAAAAATTTTAGTATATTTACTTCCATATAATAATAATTATTTATGGAATTTTCAATCGTTCTGAGTTGATGTATAATAGTAATAGTTATAGGTGAACGGACACGAGGTAATTTCACTCCTAAAAATGATACAGCCATAATACAGCCATTTTACCATTCCCAAATGATGCAGCCATTTTTAGTGTATGTAATTTTATTTACTTCCTTTCACAGAAGGCTTAATTTTGTCAGATTTTAATACCAAAATATGTTATATTCTGCTCTGATTATTTAAAAATCAATATTTATTCTTTAAGATCTCAAGATTTTTGTATTTTTGCTCAAGCCCTACTCATTTTTCTTATAATTAAAAGTATTGGCCTTAATATTTTTTTATCATAAAATTTTATTTTCCGATACATTTTTAAATATAAAGAATGTTTATATGTTTCAGATAGATAGATAAATTTTCAGATTTTTAATTGAAATGTACTTCTTAGTTTGTATCACAGAATATGTTCACAGAATACTAAAGTTTAAGTACCTACCTTGATGGAGCGTATAGGCCGTACTTTCCGTCTCGAGTACATATACCTCCCCAGCGTTGTACTGTACGCGCAGGCCTTTTATTCTTCAGATCTAATACAGTCGATTTTTCTACATCCACCAGAGAGACATGACTTGCTTTATTAGGCATCGCTACCATGAATGAAACCTCCTAAAAATGTTTCAAAAATCATTTTATGATTTATTTTATTTCTTTTTAAGTTTGCAATCTAATTACGCTTAAATGAGTATTGAGTCTTTTAATAAATACATAAACTATAATTCAAATAAAAGGTTTGCATGACGATTTTTTTCCAAAATCTGCATTTTGCAATTGTTATTTATCATAATCATTGATGAAGCAATTCTTTAAGTGAGTGAATAATATTAATCAACCGACTGAAAATATTTTTAAAATATTTAAAAATTATGACAGTATTATTCTGTTGATTGAACATCGAATTTTTGAAATAAATGCGAATAAATTTAAGTTTTATAAAAACTAATATACGTTCATACTTGTCGACTAAATTTTGTACGCTATTTCCCCTTTTCCATCAATGTCACTGGTGACTGGGCTAAATAATTTTTAATATTTAAGTAACGAATGAAAAATCTACAATCAGTTGAGTAAAATACAACCAAAATCTAGAAACTTGCTGGTATTTTACTCTCTTTTCCAACTGCTCCTCGGGAATATAAAAAGTTTTAAGTTCACATGATTTTGTAAAAGTCCTTTTCAGGGAAATATTAGCAAGCAAAGCCACCAAAGAAATGTTGGTCCTCTTCCTCATCATTAGCTGTATTCTGCCTGGCGGCAGATTCCTTACGCCACTGCTTACGCCATTCATTTCTTTGCTAAGACTTTTCCTTCACCTCCTTGTAATTCCCAGTCTTTACCTTATCTATTAACTTTGTTCTTATTCCTCGCTTCCTTTTTCCTTCTGCTGACCCTTCCAATACAGTTGTCAAGATTTCACTTCCTCTAACCACATGTTCTAACCGGTTTCTTCTTCAATGTATACTTCCACCAAAAAGTGCTCTTTCTTCTTTAATCCTATTATTATTTCCTCGGTCCTTACTTTATTCATCCATCTTACTTTCTCCATCCTTCTCCATATTCACATTTCAAAACCCTCAATTGAGTCCCTCTTTCTCTTATTCAACACCCGTACGTCATTTCCAAACAAAAAGATACTCCATACATAGTTGGTTAAACTTTAAGACACTAACCTTAACCTCCTCAACTGTAAGACCAGATATTTACTAAATAGTAATTCCCTCTACTTAGAGAAGAATACCTTTGCCATCGTTATACTTGTTTTTATTTTCATTGCTCTCTTCCAGTCCTCTGTCACCAGTACACAAATATCTGAAATTTTAAAATTTGTCTATTCTTCCTTCACTTGGCCTTACCCCTAAATTCTATTTGTTGTTTATTTTCGTACTATAGTTTGTCCTGTACTATTTTCATTCAACTGATCGGAAGGACACAATTAAGCCACTACCTATAGCCTTGTAACATCAATGATGTTATGAGGCTATACTGACTGATCGAAACAGTGGTTGATAAACGCAACTACAATATCAGAGTATTCAGTCTTACAACTACGCATTGTTTTAAAGGAGATGGCAACCTACAAAAAATGAATTGACTTGGTGAGGGAACCCTAAATGTTCGGTCACACCTTCACCAGAAGGATGAAAGAGCCTTTCACATCGTAGTAAGGAACTATATTCATCTCTTCCTTGAGCTTATCAGTGGAGAACTTGAACGTCACGGTCATGCAGTCCACCTCATAGTCAACGCGAGGCACCAAATTACAAAAGAGCTATTACAGAATTTTTTTGTTAATTTTGAGTCAAAAAATAACAACAAGGAGGTGTTTGGCTTAAAATATACCTCCAATTTTGGGGTTGTCGTCATTGAACCGCCCAAATGATCTCCAGGGCTTGTGCAGTGTGTGCACTGTCAACAGGTCAGTCATACGAGAAAACTGTATTCTGCCTTATAGGTATGTGAAATGCGACGAAAAACATAGGATTACTGATGGCACTAGTGACAGGAACACACCAGCTATTTGCACACTATGCCAGTGTAACCATCCGGCAAACAATCGGGGACGTATGGTTTACAAAGAAATTATGGCGAGAAAACTGAGGTAAAGGTTTACATCGACTAGGAAAATAACTACTCCTATTGGAAACCAAAATAGGCAGGCTACCTACTTCAACTTGGATAATGCAATCTTCCCATCATTAAATAGGAAAACTAGCAGAGATCCAGATACGAATTCCTCTACTCGTCCAAGAACTTATGATGCGGTTGTAAGTCATGACGTCCAAAATATTTCTGAGGATAAGTAGGTATGCTAACATGCAATATAGAATTTCTCGTGCAACAAATACGAAACCTAATAGAACTTTGTATGAAAGTAATTACAAAATTATGTTAATGACTAAGTTTTTTTGAGTTATTTTTTATATAATTGCTATTGTTATAAATAAGTTACAACATTATGCATTACTTGACGTCAGTGATAAGTGATTAGATAGATCTAGGTGGTAGTAAAAAAAAATAATAAATAAATAAATATAAAAAATTATTTAGATTATTATGGACAGTTTTCGCGTAAGAAATAAGATTTGTTAAAATATTGACTTAAAATAATGCTTAGCAGTAGTTGTTAATACCTTGAAATTATAATAATGCATAAAAAACATCTTTACCTTAGAGAATAAAGTACGTATTATGGTAATGAACTATGGAAAGTAAAGAATTTAGAAGGAGAAAAGTTTGAAGTTTTTGAATCTTGAAAATTCTTCCGATTTTTAAATTTTATAAATTTCAATGTTCGAAGTACTTCTGTTTGATTGGTAAAATTAATTGTAAAAGCATTGTTTTAATAATGATATTTGAACCTATTATTAATTTATAATAAATTACTATCAAGCCATCATAATTGGTTACTTTAAAAACTTCAATTTTGTTCTCAGTAATTGATATTATATATCTACGAATTTTTAGGTAGTAACAATTTTATACATTGAATGGTTTTGGTTTCTCTGACTCATACAAGAATGAAATTAAATAAAAATTATTTAATACTCCTGTGTATTATTTCACTTTTAATCATTTTTTTTAAATATCATTTTTATTAACTTTCTCACTAATTATATTTCAAATACTTTCTTAGTTAATACAAAATGTTTCACTTTTGTCCTATATGTGGATTTCCAAAACAATAAACGATAATAAACCTTGCAAGCTAAAGGTTTCAATAGTTTTGCTTAAAAGGCTGTAATTTATTGAACTTGGTCGGGATACGATAAAAAGTCTTTTTTTTTTTTAAATTTGATCGAGCACTTCTTCGATATAATGACCCCGTGAAAGAAATTTTGTTATAACGTTTATTAAAAGCTGACATTATATTTTGGCTATAGACAGGATCTCTTGCTTCGATGCCCTATTCAGATGAAAATATTGGATCACGTAGTAGAGTATTCTTAGTTCGTAAAATATTCTATTGCATGAATTCCACACAGTAGGCACTACAAAAAATTATTTCTTAAACACAGCCTCATCGAAATTATATATTTTTGTTAATCTAGAAAGAAAATGTGTAATTTAATTTTTGCTAAAAATTATCGTCATCACGTTCAGTTAACTTTGAAACACGATCAGCAAAATTTATATAACATGATTATTTTAATATTTGAGTCAGAAAATGTACGACGTTAGTTTCAATTTAAACTCTGAGCTATTTTCAAATTTGCTTAGGTTTTTAGTCAGGTCTTAAGGTATTTTTCCATCACCTCTGGTCTTGTCTCACGACAGATTTTTCTTTAATTTATATGAGTAAGTATAAATTAATTTACCAGCGCTTCTGTGCGTAATGTGAACTGGATGTAAGTCAGGATTATGATTTTTTTTTTTTTACTTTTAGAAACATTATATAGAAAAAGGCAAGACCAAATTTCCACTTTCAAGCAGTGAGATATACCAAATAAAAACTATTTTCCCAATACTTTTGTAAACTACAAGCAGGATCTATTGCAGGCAGAAGTAAGCGTTCTATCATATTAAACATTTACTTCATAGTAAAAAATTTGTAAAACAAGTTACTCTTCCGTATTCGTTACAAGTACTTTTCCTTTCGGAAGAGTACTTCTTTTTAGAGAAAAAGAGTACAGAATGTACTCTTCCGTACATTCTACGGATAATTGCAACCGTACGTTTTATTTTTTCAACACAAAAATAAAAAAAACATTGATAGAAATCATAAAATAATTTCAAGTATCCTTCAGTAGCTGAAAAAAGTACCGATAGAGTATAAAAAAATTTCTGAAATTAATTACAAAATAAATAAAAATTTTAAAATTCTGTGGCTTTAGACAATTTGAAAATCTTGATTACTCGTATTTGTTATTATACTGTAGTCAGCTGTTTAGGATTGTGTTGACATACCTTTACTCCAGATATCTTTATCGGAATTTTCGATATTAAAGCGCCAGTCTTTGCATTGAAAACGTGCACAGCCTCACGATGACCTTTATCTGCCGCTAGAACAACAATATTCTGACAATCGCAGGTTATTACGGCTTTTTTAAACCCCAAACCAGCGGCTGCTTTCACTGGGTATTCAAAGGAAAACAATTTTATTCCATCTGAAAGTAATATAGAAATTTCTTTATTTATATTAGCAATATATTTAAATAAATAATAATTCATTTTAAAATTAATTAATTACGCTATTTTAGAGACTTCTTTGAAATTATTTCTTCTTGTACTGGACAATTATCATCTATATTTTTTTTACTTAATTCCATACCTAACAGTAAAAGTATTTTTTTTTTTAAGTAACTTTCTTAAGCCGTACTATTCATTCTTGGGCATAAATTTCAGTTACTGACTGTTAATTAGTTAACTAGTTTAATGTAATTTAGTCGTAACTGATTTACTAAATACTGTTAACTCTTAATACGAGCATTTGTTAAATTTTTATCAATTTTATTGTGTAAAACAATAGTTTTTTTTAGTGTATTAATGTTTATCGATAAAATCTGCTATTATATTGAAAAGAAATGTTTTGATGCGCTAGCCGATAATTTTTACCTTTCCGACAACTTCATAATTAGTTTTTTTTTTTACATTAATTATGAGTCTATAATATCTCGGATTCGGTGATGTTTTATTTTATTTACTTATTTGTACTTTTTTTTGCTTCTTTTATTTAGCATTTTGTTTTTATTGTTTCAGATCAAAACGTGTTGTTTAATGAAACTCATCATTGCATTACATGATTTGACAAATAAAATCATTATTAAGTTGTTTGGATTTTCGCAGCAGTCAAATCTTACTCTTTCGTGAGAAAGGATGACAGATCGATGTTCACCCTAATATTTATAATTTAATGCTATCGGTCCTTTGTTTATCTTTCTTGACTAAACAGTAAGTTTATAATAGCTGAATTTCCAATAATTAACGACAAATGCCGGTATACTTTAAAATGGAAGGTAAATACATGTATTGATTTTTTTTTAACTGAAGTACTTTATAAAGTCTAGAGAAAAAACTAACGAGTAACATACTTGGTAATTTTAACTATAAAACGCTAAACAGAAATATTTTTATTAAACAAATTTACTACATAAAAATATAATACATTAATATATGATACAGAAATGAGATTTTAAGAAGCCTATCGATATTAAACATTTTTTCACCTATATTTTTAGCTGTCACGTAAATAGTTTTAGTTGTCATTTCTCCTGTCATGGAAGCAATTAAAATATTTTAATTATGATTGTAAACAAAATTAAATACTGCGATTAAAACTACCTCAATATAAAAAAATCAGTTATAACATTTTTATTGATCCGTTTGCTACCGTTCAAAAATTTCTAGGTTTTGACCGTTTATTTATTTTACTTTTTAATGCTACCGGCACTTAAAACAATGGGTCTCATAAGATATAGGACCACCACTATAAATATCCAATAAATATCTACCCATGTTCGGTTATGAGATAACCAAATAAATGTATATACTCGTATATAAATTTATATAATAAATAAATTTAAAAGTTTAAATATAATCTAACCAAACTTAACCTACGCTCGCTTCGCTCGCTAACCTTGACTAGCGAGCGTAGGTTAAGTTTTGTGTGTCTTATAATAAATATATTCATATATATTTGGTTTTCTCATAACCGAACATGGACAGATATTTATAGTGGTGGTCATATAACCCATGAGACCCAAAACAATTTCTTATTTACTTAAATATTTTTCGTTTATTTTTGTACATAGTTGTTATATAATATCCGAAATATGTTTTACTTTAAATACAACATAATTAATTTAAAAGGGTCCAGTCTCAATTTATTTCCTATTTCTTAACGGGTCACAGTGAAATCTGTGTAGTAGATTATGGTCTGTTTCCTCTATCCACTACAGGAAAAATATATAGTGCTACAGAACATTCGAAGGAGAATTATAATCCTACGAATTAATGCGACTGATCTGCATCATGGACCTGCTATTGTTTCAGCTGATGTGTGTACAGATTACATTAAGGAAACACACAAATAATCTTTCTACGTTTCAGAAGTGACCCAAACATCCACCATTAGTATAAAATGAGAAATAACATAACTATAGCTATTCAGATTTTAGATTTTACTAAATATGTACCTTGATATGATTGATCAAGCATAAAGATATATAAATGCTCAAGGAGCTTCTTTTTTATATCTGCTGTAAAAAAATTATAAATAATTGTATACATACATCAATGCAGCTTTTACTGTTTTTTCTGTCCTAAAAGCCAATAAAATATATTAATGAATGGTTCAGGATCACTGTATCATAGGTAATTATAAAAAGCAGCATTTAATTATTAAAAAAAACATTAATTATAAAAATCAAATAAAATTTCTTGTAGCACAAATAATTTACTTTTTAACAGCTCTATGCGATTGATCTGCAATACAACATTTTGATATTAAAATTTAAAAAAAATATTATTATAATTAATACGTATTCTTTATTGCATTTATTGGAAAAGAATCACAGGTAAACACTAATCGAGCAACTTTTAAATACATTTAACCGATTTTTTTAAAGAATGAACTAATTTAAAATAAACTGTAAGAATTTAATAAATTCGCTAATAATTAACTGGATTTTTTTTGGGAGCAAATTTTAAATATATTTTTTTGTTCATAATTAATTTATTTATTCATTTCTACTGTGAAATATTTTATGTATATTAAACAGTCAAAAAGTCTAAAATAAAACTAGATTTTATTATTAAATATTTGAACACTAACCTGGTACGGTCCTAACGACTCCAGTAGCAGTGACATTTCTCTGTCCATCAGAACCAGCAGGTCTTGAAATTCCTAGTATTCGTGGTGTAATACTATTTTCCTCCAAAAAGCAAAGCTGTTTGATACCTGGCTGTTCATTTTTGCTTATTACTTGCTCTGTAAGACGATTCCAGACTAATATATTTCCCGACTCAGCGGAGATAATAAACCTGTAATGTCATATATTTCCCACGTAAGAAACTCACTTTTATAAATTTAGTTTAAATTAAATACTCTACTTACTATCTATGTATTTTAATTTTTAGTCGAATGAGTTTAGGTTATATTTATAATTAATTTAATTTAGTATTTGTAGTACCTGATGACTTTTAATTTTATATGTTTAAACTCATCTATTGGTTTAACATATAGAAAATAATTTATTATTCAGATTTTCAGTTGAAATGTATATTTTTAATAAATTATTATCTAACGTCCTGAATTTTATGATAATCATCTGTTTAATTAAAACTATAGGAATTTATTATAAAGCAAAAAATTTAAACCTAATCTTTGTGTAGGGTCTACACATCTTGCGAAACCATGAGCACTCTAATTACGTCATATTAATAGAGTTGCTTTTGAAAATGATAAGATTATTTGCTAAAGAAAAAATACTAATTTTTTTTTTTTTATTAAAAAACCTAAAAGTTAACATTTAACTTGTAATTAAGGCTAGAATTAAGAATTTGTGTTTATTATATTACGAAAACTTTTAAATTTAAGTTGGTTTTTAACGCTATATCTAAATAATAAGTATAGTTTTATGCCAACTGATTAGTAAAAATAAAATTTATAATAAAAGCATTACTTAACTGATTTTTAATTTAAACAGAATGCCTTCTATCAACAGTAAGTACCACTTTAAAATTATTGATTATCAGTAAAGTAGGAAATCTGGACCCAAACCACCTAGAACTGAATTTACTTAAGCGTGTAGATGATTTTGATTATTGAATACTAAGAATAATAATCTGATACGTTAAGCTAGCTTGTATTTCTTAAACTATTAAAATATTATAAATTACTTATTTATTTTATGTGCACATCAGTAGTGGTTTATAGAAAATTCCAAAAAAATGTTAAGTTTTTACGTTAAAATTATTAAAAAAAAACTACAAAGAAAAAGTAAAAATAAAATTTAAAAAAAATCGGTCTATGTAATCCACCTATACATGTCTTGGGAGAACATTACAACAATCGTTTATAAATATCGAGTTATTTATTTACAAATGGTCTAAGACTTCTTTTATTTCAACAAAATGGGGAAGGTACGCATAAAATAGGAATTATTAAAATAAACCGTTCTTGATCTAGATATACGAAATTAATATGGACTTAAAATGTTATTAGATTATTTATCGCAGGGACGTTCAATTTTTTATAAATGTTATAAATATCGTCAAACAGAATTGGCAGCTAAATGATAGGGAATACATTTCTCAAGGCTCTGTTAAATAACCCAAAGGACAGGGTAAGTCAAACGTTTTGTAGAGATATCTTAAACATTTTTTTGAATAATTTCAAATTTACGAATACATTTCTGTTGATAAAGACTCCATGACTATCCTGTACTTTAGTGTGCTCCTGACTAGTTAGGATAATGACTGCAGTTCTGAGTTCTGCAGTTCTGTTCTGGTCTGCAGTCATGATATTGACTGCAGAACATTTACGTATTCCTTATCACAAAATCAAGATATCTATAGGCCTTATTACTTGATACATATTTGACGTACGTAAGATAGGTAAGAACCAATACGTCGAAATATTTTATCTCTGAGGCGCTACTTCAAGTTATTAAATTTACCATATATCTGAAATTATTATATTGTGGTTTACGAGTGAAAACTAATACTTAAAATTACCTGTATTATACTGTAAATAATTAAACTCCGCGCGTCTACATTACTAATATCAATTAGAAATAACAATCGTCTTAAAAATTAACAGGTCTATAAATTCCACGTCATCAGCGAACAATAAACATTCAGGTTTATTAACATAGTAAGGTAAATCGTTAATAAATATCAGGAAAAACTTTCTATAAAAAGTATATTTTAATAGAAATATAATTACAGTGTATGGGATTTTTTTAATTACTCTTTTTGAATTAGCTTTTACTTTTTCTACTGATTTATGAACGATAGAATTTTAGTAAAAATGTTTCTTATTGTTGATGTTGCCATATCTTAATATACATTTCTTACATATTGTCTTAACTAGGTTGCTTATTGATAGTTGGCCTATGAGCAACACACTTCTAAAATTATTTTTTTTAAATACGGACAGAAAACAGCGGAGACAGCGGAAAACAGCTTCGGCCATTGTTAAAATCAGCATTGCTAACAGCACCATAATTCCTAAAAAATCGAAGTAAATCATATTGCTTCTAAGATGCTACAAAGGGGTTAAAGCTAGTAGAGCACTACAATCCTGTACAAAACTGAAAGAAAACTACATGCAGCTTGAAATTACTATTGCCGCTCTCAATAGGACTTATGTACCTAATGCGATAGGACTTCCTTATTCATGAATTTCTAGTAAAACTTTTAAAAATATGGGAGTTGAAATCATGGCCATCCGAATGACCTCGGTGATAGTATGTGGTGAATTTTGTACACGTCTTCGAAGACCACATGGTGCTATCTTTAATAAAAAATTTTCACATTACGAGAATCTTAGAACAATTTCATTTAAACAACATTTTACCTTTTATTAAAAAAATATTTTTGCTGATTAGAGTATCTTCTCCTTTGGGAAGTGTTCAAGTTGGAAGTTCCTGATCGGTTCTTACTGTCATAATTTTATTCTTACAACGACTTTACAAATATCTATGACGATTGTTTACTTACATAATATGCAAATATAAGTATTAAACATCAATGCAATAAAACTTGAGCTACAAATTACTGTTAAAGGAAATATAATTTTTTTTTTTGGATGATTAATTATTCAAATAAGCTTCGAAGCTTGAGCATGGAAT
Organism: Lycorma delicatula; assembly: GCF_047948215.1. Classification (NCBI taxonomy): domain Eukaryota; kingdom Metazoa; phylum Arthropoda; class Insecta; order Hemiptera; family Fulgoridae; genus Lycorma; species Lycorma delicatula. The sequence continues at coordinate 275,524,335 of NC_134455.1, read as the reverse complement.
TTTCAGTGAACTCTAGAATTAACACTTAATACTATGAATTATGAATACTGCGTTTCTCTTATACAATTAATATGCAAATTTAATTCCAAATTTGCTTTATGTAAGACAAAATAGGCGATTTTCCTAACTTACACACCACTTAACAGAATTAGCGATTTTTATAAATTAATACTGATGTAGCGTATAATGTACTAATTAATTTATGTGTCACTATTTCTCAAAAAAGATACAAAAATGTTTAAATGCCTTGAAGGCATTTGATTTTACATTTATTTAGAATAGTAATCAATAGAACAAAGTAATATTCTGTTATTTTGCATTTAGTTGTTATTGCCTTTTTGCTGGACGTGACAAAGAACTTAATATTCTGGAGTCGCTTCGAGAAATAAATTACGAAGACAAACACGAGAATCTTCCTACTGAATTTAATAACGTTTGATCATTAAAATACTTCATAAATTCTAACGTCCGCATCAAAATGAATCTTAATTATGCTTAGAAATCAAGTTGATTTTATATACTAGTCGGTTAGGTATTGTCTTATTTTATTAAATTTCTCTTGAAATTAATTACATAACTTTAAATGAGGTGAAGTGTAATTAATTTTGCATGTTAAGAGATGCATATAAAATTTTCTGCTTAAGCATCTCAGTCAAGTTTACTTGGTCATGCTTTGGCCTCATTATTTCATTAAAGAAATTATCACAAGTGCTAACGATGAAAGTTTGGAGATATGGTTCCCAGTTGATTAAAAAGTCGCAAATCACGTAAATAAAAAAAAGTCACACCTTTATTTATAAAAAATGTCGCATTTCCCCTAAGCTATTATTAATCAATATATCCACGTTCAGAGCGCTCTTGAGAGTAAGAAGATAATAAATCTCTAGTGAGTCTCTTGGTTGTAGGCAGATTTTTGGGGAAACATTCTTTCTCATCACTCCGTATCGAAATTTGATATTGCGGTTCCTTACTAGGAATCATAGTGGCTTTCCTGACCAAAGTTGTCAAGTCGTACCAAAAAAATTTAGGTATTCCTAACAAACTGTCAGAAAATTCTAGACAAACTGATGGTTAAAATAAAACAATTATGAGATGAAAATGCGCATTTGTTTAACTAAAATAAAATGAAGTTAAGACTGTCTTGCAGATTAAAACATTTTTCAAAAATTTGTAAACATACTGAAGGTTTTATTTTTAGTAAGTTCGGTAAATACTTTTTAAAGAAATATTCTAATTTTATCTTGAACCTCAGAAAACGTCTGATTTTTTACTGTTATATAATTTCATTCATTTTAGTAAAAGTTGCATGATATTTGCTGTGTAGATTAAAAAGGAGAAGAGCTAGGAACTTCCTTACGTTAGATCAGCTGAAATTTTTTTCGAATACTTTTTTGTGGTTTAGGTAAAATTTAACTAAACAGTCTCATCATACAATGGTGGTTGTTCTTGGCGTTTGTTGACAAAAATTTAATGGTAATTTCAACAAACGCCATCTCTTCTAAATAATACCTCAATTAGGTTCTCAATTGTAGATATAAATACCCTTTTTTCGTTTATCAAATTAAGTTTTGATGGATTGATATGAAATTCCAGTTGTCTGGACTTTAATCCGCTTTCATACAGAATGGAATGATATATATTTCATAAGTTAACTCTTCTAAGCATCACTCTGATGTCCCAACTTAAGTGGTTATTGTCATTTGCAGTGTTAGATTTCAAATGAAAATTATCATTTAACATCATATAACATTAACTAGATAATGTTATGTCTAGATGAAATAATTTGCGACTAGGGTAAACCTTGAAGCGGTCCTTCGATGTAAACTGTTAGTCTCTTGCATTATCGTGATATATTTAAGTCTTCTAACATTTTAGAAAGAAATTCATGTTTAACTTCTTTGAGGCATAAATATTATTTTTTTATTTTTTGTAGTAAAAAATAAAATCCGTCAATCCGTCAAATATGAAGCCGCAATCATCCTGAAAAGGGCTTTATGCACATAATTCTTTTGAACCCTCCACGAAACACTTGTGAATTATGGATTGTCACGGATGGAAACAGAGCTAGCTTCTTTGAAATAATTACATTCAAATTATTGCATTAAATAAAAATACTTTCCTTTTGATTATACAAATAAAATAACAAATAAATTTAAGTTTTATAATAAGTAACATTTAAAAACGAAAACCTTATTAAAAAATATTTTAATGTAATTTCTTCAGACATTTTTATGTAACACCTTATTTTAATTATTACAGTATTTCAATATAATTATAGTACCATCCAAGTAGAGTAATTTTTATTCTAACTTAGTGATAACCGCTGCAAACATCCAGTCTAGTCATATATTTCAGTTGCATTGACCTATTTGTATTTTACATAATTCAAACAATACTTTGTCCTGAAATAGACTTAATAAGCTAAAAAAATATAAAAAAATCTAGAAAAACATTTAAATTTTAACATTAATTCATGGTTCACGTTTAAACGAAAACCTAGTCGTTTTAAAACAGATCATCATTAGTCTTTTATATTTTTCTCGCTATTATAAATTGACATGTACATTTCAATTACAAATTAACAATTATAGTATCACATATTTTTTTTACATTACCTTGTAAATAAGTGGCCTTACGTTCAATATAGTGTATTTATTTATAATATACAACTACATAAGAGATAATTACAAATGTAATATTTCTACTAATGTCACTAGTTTAATTTGTTTAGTTCCATAATTTATTTTCTGAACTGTGCTTATATTAACTGCTTAAGTAAATAAGAGAAACGTCTATTAAAATTTACCTACCTTCCATCTGAAGTAATAAGAGCATGAGTAACTATAGCACCTAATGGACTATCAGCTAATTGGCTCAGTAACCGTCCTATCTGCATATCCCATACCCCTACAGCTCCACGTGTAACAGTCACTGCTATTCCCGATGACTGACATATGCTAAAAGAGAATAAAAACTGTCATGCCGAACAAAGGTTTTAAATGAAAGTAATTGTGAATAGGGTATACCATCTTCAGAAAATAAATTTACAATATCTATAGATTAAAACTCATCTCTACTGATTTAAAATTGTTAATAATTTAATTACAAACGACTGCAGTGAAATTTCTTTAATATCGATTATCGTTTAACAACTTATTTTATTCAACACTAACAAACATCATTAACCAATAATTGAAATTTTAAAATAATAATGATAAGGTATTATGATGCTATGAATTACAATTATTTTTATTACAATATGTAATTTTGATCAGAGTAATAAAAATAATAACTAATCTGTGCTTGAATGTTCTCAGCTTACGAATTTGCCTCAACTGCTAATCATTGTTTATTCTTTACATTAAATATTAATATTATTCAATTAATTATAATTAATTGTTGCATTAAGGGCTTACTACAATTTTAACAACAATTTACACAAAATATTTATCAAAAAGAATTATACATTTTCAAAAAACTGTTACAAAGACTCCAATTATCTTCTATACTTTTTATTCTTTTACATTAACTTCTAGTTTGAAAGATTAGAAAATGAACACTGAAGTGATAAAAGGTTGGCACTTACTACAAAGCAAAATATTTTTAATGCGCATAAGTAACATTTGACTGGCTATGAATAGAACGTATAAAGAGGAAAGTAACCCACCGGGTTGGTCAATGTTGAATGCGTCTTTCCAAATCAGCTGATTTGGAGGTCGAGAGTTCCAGCATTCAAGTCCTAGTAAAGGCAGTTACTTTTATACGGATTTGAATATTAGATCGGGGATACCGGTGTTCTTTGGTGGTTGGGTTTCAATTAACCACTCATCTCAGTAACAGTCGAACTGAGACTGTATAAGACTAAACTTCATTTACACTCATACATATCATCCTCATTCATTCTCTGAAGTAATACCTGAACGGTAATTCCCGGAGGCTAAACAGGAAAAAAAAAATAGTAGATCAGATATCCAACCTAAACGCTACTGATGTTGCAAAATATTAATTAAAATCTAAAATAATCACTAATTTCAACAAAAGCAAAAGATAAACAGTTAGGTTTAGTACTCTCCAAAAACCTTCATGGCATTCAAAATAAAATCTTTTTTTAGTCGCATCAGAAATTGAAGACATTAGCGACTTATCAATCTAATGTAACTGTACCAACAAATGTATAATGTTGAACAAACTCAGGCCGACCATTCCTGAGACGTGTAGTTAATTGAAATCCAGCACCAAAGAACCGGTATTTACGACCTAATATTGAAATCCGAATAAAAGCAACTACCTTCATTAGGATTTGAACCTGAGAACTCTCAACTTCAAAACCAGCTGATTTACGACGACAAGTTCACCACTCGACCAATTCGGTGGATTAAAATAATTTAATTTACTTAAAAACAAATAAAAACTCATATACCTTATAGAATCTACTTGAAGTTCATGTCTATCAATAACGTGCACTTGTTCGAAAATATTATTTATATTCCAAACTTTTACAGTACGATCAATTGATGAGGTGATAACCGAATTCCAGTTGGCAACAGTGAGTGCCTCTAATGAAATAATCCGTCCAAAATGAGCATCGAGCACTTTAACCAGCGATCCTTTCTCTAGTGTCCATACGTACAAATTTTTCCTTTAAATGAAATATTTCTGTACATTATTTATTAAGTCAAACAAAGAATAATTGTTAGTGACTAATATTAAATAAAGAGCATAAAAATAAAAAAATCACACTGGAATGGTGTTTTAAATTTTTAATTAATTAATATTTTTTAGAGGTATAATGCAAATAGAAAATATGTAAGTCTTATATAATGATGCTATTCCTCGTGCAGGGTTAAGAAGAAAATAAGATAGTGCGGACATCTAAAGTTACTTAATTAAAACTAAATTCTTTACTCTAAGGCATTAAGCATTGGGATTCTTTCCTTATTTGCTCTAAATTTTTCCCAACAAGACTAAACACTAGATAGTTAACTACTGTTTAAATAGGTTTGGCAAACCATTACTTTGACAAGTGGCCGGCTAATTAATGTAATTTTTTTCCGGATACGTCTAGATTAGTTAGCTGATCTTAGATTTGATTCACAGCACGGACTGGTGCTGTGAAATGGGTCATATTACCTAAGTATTATGTCCAAGGTCATAATAAATTAATTAATTTAAAAAACAAGTTAAATTTAAGTACTTATAGATAAAATTTTAATTAAAAATATTTGATATCTACTATACTACTGCTATCAATACAGTTATTAAATATCTTTTAACTGTGCTTAATGTAAATTCATAGAATGAAAATAAAATTACTTACATTGGCTTAAAAATGAGATAAAACCTAAATAAATTTAGTCCTGTCATCTTTGTTAATCTAAGTTATAAAATATAAATATTTGTAAAGTGCATATTACAGATAGGATTAGTTAGCTAAGATCGATTAACTAATTTAAAACATTTTTCACATGTTCTCATTTTTCAAGTTGCTTTAAATATTTTCTACAAACGGACTGACAATTTTCATATGCAGGTAGTACCATGTATACAACTGTATTTACTATAAAAGATATAGAACGAGTAAACACTCACATAAACTGCTCTCTTTAAACATTTTTTGCACTCTCTCGGTTTATGCTTCTCATCATAATAATGAAACCAGTATCAAACAATATATTTAATTAAGCTATCGTAGGTTCAGTATTCAGTGTCTTTATAATTTGGTATGGAATGCGTTATAAATAACATATAATAGTGCAACAGTAGAAATGACCATGAAACGAGAGTGATAAGACAATGACAATAAAACGATGACAATTTTCCCTACAATGATAATCTACATAAAAGCTATATAAAAGTAATAAGAATACTAAAGAAAATATACGGCTACAATCAAAACATAGTATATAAAAAAACAGATGTCTTCTTCATATTGTCTTCTTTTTGCATATCTTTTTTTGCTGTTCATTTAACTTGACTATTATCATTATTTTTTGCTAAAAATAATGTATTTGATAATGCAACCCACAACATCTACGGCTAACTGCAACACAAATAGAGCTAGTCTACATGGTTTACATTAAATACTATTGAATATCTGAACTCGTTAAGAGTTTCAGATATCAAATGTACCGAGTACTGAACTCAAAGGGAACAAACACACTGGACTTGCACTTTTAAACTGCCTTTATTTGTAAAATAAAAATTAAATAAATCAAACCGTGAAGTAAGTTTATTTTGCACTTTTAAATTTAGTAGGAATGTTTCTTTCAGTTAAAAGGTTTGAAAATTATTTTCAAATTGTTTTGGGGTTTTTGCAGAACTAGCAATTTGTAATGTAGCTGCATTTTTTCAAAACTGCTGTGTGTACCGTTGTTGAGTATAAGATGTACTCCAACAAATAAGGTATCATTTGATTAACGGAAATGATTAAAATGTAAGATAATATGCAATAAAAATCTACCTAACAAACAAAAATGTTTACTGGTGGAAGAAAAAGAATCTGGTACAAAATATTTTTTTTCAGATTGGATTGTAAGTCTCTGATGAAATTTTAATATAGAGTTAGTCTTAACAATTTTTAACATACTTTGTGATTTAAAATCTCTTTTAATTAATGAAGTTTCATTTTTCCATAATAATGCCCTTAAAATCTTATAATTAAAAATTATAACAGAATTATTACAAAATACTAAATTTGCCAGCCATAATTTAAAAAAAAGGGCACGGATGAGACCATAATTTAAAAAAAGGGCACGGATGAGATTTTTAAATAACAATTTTTCATATTTACTTGTATCATGAAAAACGTTCAAATAAACATAAGTAGATACAATTCCACATAATTTCCTACTTAACAATTAACGGAAAGTAACAGACGAAAAATAGACGTTTCTGAATCTACGACTATTTAAAAAATTTTCTTATATTGATGTAAGAAACACAGTAAAGAAATGCGGACAACAACCTTTTTTATACGCCCATTATTATTATTTACCCACTGAGCTCCATTATTCTCACAACTCTTTTCCTGTTAATGTATCCTTTCCTGCTGCTGGTACTACTCACTATCCAGCTGTGCATTCACAATGGAAATACTTCATGCTGTTGGACTGTACCTCTGATATGCTTTTAACTTGTTAGAATCCCTTGCTTCGGCGCAATATGACAAATTTAATATATGCTCAAAATTATCTCTTTCTGTAATTCAGTGTCATTCTTCAAAAATCATTGATTATTTTCCGTGAGAGACCCTTTTCAAGGTCTATTTTTGAGATTTATATGTTGTAGCTTCTTCTGCTGATGATGCTGGCATTTTAAGTTCATATATGTCTTTTTTTACTAAATTATTTTCTGGAATTCTTATATTTGTGTATTTGAATAACAATAACATTTTCGGCTGATATTCTAAAAAAGTTAGAAAAAAACCTCATTTGATGAAGAGCAAAAATAATTTTCCACGGATTAATCTATTAAAAATGTGAAATACGATTTCAAGAGTAATCAGATTTAAACACGATTTCAATCAGATTTAAAAAATTCCACAACTCAGTAACTTTCTGCTAGACTTTTAAAAAAAAAATGCTTTCATATTACTACCCAACATCCAAAAATTAACTTTTGGATGATACTTTTCTGGCATTAAAATGAATCAAAAATAAATTTAATAATTACCCTTTTCACTTATGTATTAACAGTAATAACTTATCACTTATAACAGATCACTTATAATTAACAGTAATTTGCCTAAAATGGGTACTCATAGGCTTGAAATATATTATTTCTACGGTTTTCCCGCTCTTCATACCAGTGTTGGAACTCAGAAACCGGAATATCCTTCAGATGGTCGGTTCAATTTTTTTACATGTTTTCTACTGTTCCAAAATGGTGTCCTTTGAGGTTTTTTTTTAAAATCGGGAACAGGAAAAGTTGCAGGGATTCGAGTCTCAAGTCAGGTGAATAAGGTGGTTGAGGAAATACGGGAATGTTTTTCTTTGTCAAAAACTTATTAATTGAGAGTGCAATGTGACAAGGTGCATTGTCATGATGCAGCATCCAGGTGTCTTTGATGGCTGGTCTCACGCGGACAACTTTTTTCTCGGTAAACACATTCATTTACAGTCTGTCATGTAGGTGAAAACTCCTTATGGACAATGCCATTACGATCGAAGAAAGAAATTAGCATGGTTAAATTTGCTCATTTTTGCTTTTTGGGACGTGGTGAATTTGAAGTGCGCCATTTTTTGCTCTGGCGTTTTGTTTCTGGATCGTACTCAAATGTCAAAAATTCATCACCAGTAATAATATTTTTTAGAAGATCAGGATTAGTTTCAATTCGTCCTAGAAGATCGCGGCACACTTCCACCCTGTTGTTTTTCTTTTCAACAGTGAGTTTTCTGGGACCAATTTTGCACAAATTTTTTTATGTCCAATTCGTTTGTCAAAATTTGATGGAGTGTTTCATGGTTTAAATTCAATTGTTCTTCAGTCATTCTGACAGTTAATCGAGTTAATCGCCGGTCATACCATATCAAGTCTCTGATTTGCACAACATTTTCGTCACCTTTGACGTTAACGGTCTTCTAGAGCGTGGATCATCCGCAACTGATTCCTGGCCATATGAAAATGCTTTAAACACCTAAAAACTTGGGCTCATGACACAGCGTCATCTCCATATGCCCTTTTCAATTTTTTAAAAGGTTCCGTAGCATTCTCGCAGAGTTTAACACAAAACTTGATTGCACAACTTTGCTCATAATTAGTATCACTCATTTTTGTAACGCACAACAAAAATTCGTTTCACGAAAAGTTTGTTGTCTCACGTGGCAACAGTAGACTAAGCATATTAATACCTAATATAAATCAGCTGTACATATAAGAGAGTTTACTAGAAAGATAAGGAAGATATGTTTACTAGAAATTTTACGGTGTTGCCACTTTGGCTGCCAAAAAAAAACTAGTCTCATTACTCTACTTACAGACCTCGTAAATTTATCTTTTCGTATTACTTTTGTCTTAAACTCAAAAGTGAAAACACATTATTGGTAAATGCGTTACTTATTAACTAGTTTTAAACCTGACCATTAACCAATAATACATGGAATAATTGATGACTTTTAAAAATTGAAACATTTCCTGACTACCAAATTTAGATCTTTTGCGCATGTCAATTAGGATGTCTGAAGATCTCCAAATTTATTTCTGGAACCTAAACAATCTTTTAAAATATTCCACGTCTTTTACAAATGTTACTGATTAATAAGTAGTGTAGATTGTATCTCATGAAAACAAAGATTCACTTTAGTATCAGTTGAAATTGTAAGACAATAACAAACATTTATCTAAACATATTTTCATATTCTAAACAACTGAAGAGTTTTCAGTTCAATCTGTATGATTCTTCTACAAGTATTCTAGTCTTACATTTTGCCAATTGCACGAATTTAGATGATTTGATTCCTTTCCTGTTTGAAGAGAAAGTTCCTTTTACCCCTTTTACGTTTCTTCAATATTAAACATAAGATTTTTTTTAAATAAAGATGCGATCTACAAAATTTTCCTTGTCACGATTGCAGACAAAAAGAATAAAGACGAATTTTAAAAAATGTACTAGAAAATAAACATAATCTTTTTTATAATTCTTCTTCAAAACTGAGACTCAAGCCTACATGATTGCGCAAGGAGCACAGGCAGTCCGTAGATAACGCGTAGCACGCGGTCCAGTTCTATTTTAATTCATTAGATAGTTAAGGTCAGACAGTTAAATACCCAAGGGGAGTAACCAGTCCACTTTGAGTAAACAGAAAGAAGTTGCTGAATAACGGATCCTCGATCTTTTACAGCGCTCACATGAAGTCAATAATGATCTGCCAAGCTTTAGAGGTTGGAATAAGTATATCTTGGTTATAAAAGTATATTAATTTTAATATGCAGGAATTAAAATGTATCTTCGTAAGACAGGACAATGACATACGTCATTTTGGATACTTGTGTATCCATTATAAAGATGTTTTCGAATTATTTTTTTCGAATTTTGCATTCAATAATGCTATACTAAGCAGCTACCCGGGCTCATCATATGCAATATGAAAGCTGCAGAGACACTTTGTTGAAAGCCAGACGTCTTCTACTAATAATCCGCGGTTACAAAACTGTTTTAGAGAGGCTGTTTCTATAATAAAAAGAATAAAACAATAGATATCATGCCTCCGAGCTTAAATTACGTTATAGATATAAATTGGAAGGTCAGTTTAACTCAGATGTTTAATTGAAGACCACGGGCTTGAGATTTGGCAGATTAAGTGCAGTGAATCTTCTGACGGGGGTTGCATGTTTGGTATTTTCCGTATTGAGACAGGACTTGCAATTTGCAAGATGGGTATGTTACAATTGATGAGTTATAATATCTCTGGCAGGACATAGCGCTTTTAGAGACTAGTTAGCTTTTTTCTTTCTTTTTCCTGATTAGCCTCCGGAACCACCGTAAGGTATTACTTCAGAGGATGAATCAGGATGAAATGTATGAATTTAAATGTATGACCGGAATCATCATTATGTGGATGTATTTTACTTTAAGGGAGGATCAGGAAATTTTTGTAGGAAAAGATTAATTATTAAGTTTTACGTAGTCAAGTTACCTAGTGTTTTGTTGTATTAAGAAGCGCTAGTTTAGAGAAGAACTTACGTTGGAATACCGTGGTCATTTAAGGAAAGTGTTACTGATTTAGTCATAATCATAGTTTAAGTCTAATGCAGAGTTAATTGATAGTTTACTTGAAATGCAATGGACGTCTGAGGAAAGATGTTAGTATCATAAATAAAATGATTAAAAAGATAATATTAGATGGTATAAAGAAACTTGGGGCAAAGTGCGAAATTTCTTTTATTGTTTTGAATAACACACCAGTTTTGTTGGATATGAATTTGTAACCAGTTATTACAAGACTATGAAGAAGTTTTACTTATAATCTTATAATAGTGAACTGGATTAATTGGAAGTAAAAGAAACATTCTTCGATGAGATATTTATGTTAGGCGCGGGATTCCCACTTCCACGATACAGCTAGCAATTGAGAGGGTGACGGTTACCGATTTTGTAGGTCGGAAGAAAGGTATCTAAAGAAGCCTTGCTGAAGGGGGAAATTAAAGCGAATTCACTGATGAAAATTTCTAATGAGATGGTTGCATCAATGGCAACCTGACAGATACCTAGCTGATAATTGCAATAATCAGTGTTTGAAAATTAATAAAACGACTTCCAATGAAACCCATTAGAAAGGAGGTTGTAGTGGGATGACCGGAATTTTCACAAGATAGTTCTCTCTCCTAGGGGATTAGTGATGTCCCTTAATAATATTCATATGTTCAATATTATATCACGTTCCCTGTAGATACAGTACTTTTAAACTCATGGTACTTAAAAGTACTTCTCAACTTAACTCTACAAAGTATTTGCTTCTTTATTTTTTCAGTCATTTGGATAACTATTGAAGTATTTGGTTGACTATTCACGTAAAATATATCTTGTAGTTTGCAAGCTTTGGTAAACTAGTACAAAGATTTTACCTCACTCCTGCAACGCAATAATCTCTTGCAGCGGACAGCATGCAAGAATTAGATTGAAGCATCCGGGTTGAGATATTTCTTACGCCGTGTGGTAACGGTAATACCGTCACCTTTTCTTCAGCAATTTCCCATACAACAAAACCGTTTGCTGTTGTTCCTAGAACTACTTCTTCCGCCTTATCTAGTTTAAGCTGAAGCAATGCCTCTAATTCCTCATTATCTAAACAAACAAATAAATAAAACAGATAAGGAACAAAATATAACAAAAAATAAATGTAAAACATTTTACATTATCTCAAAAATATGGATAAACTAAGTTAGTAAAATCATAACACGATTATGATTTTACTTACAAGAACCATTTTATTATTAACAAGTAGGAATAAATAGATAATATAACTAAGGTTTGAAAGCTTTATTGGCAAACCAAGTAAGTAGAAATAACCAAATATATCAAAGTATTATTATAAGATTAATTTCGGTAGAGATATTATGAAATTACGTAGTAGAACAAATTGCAATACTATTAAAGAGACACGACGATCCAAAAGATATAACTAGCTTTATAACCAAGCTGCTCATTTGAGAAAATTCATACAGTTTTAATTTTAAAACTTAATGATTTATAAACTTAATCATGTAAATTTATTTCATAAAACTTATTTGAGAATTTCACAGTTGTTAAGTATAAAACAGTCATTTTTTATTATTAAGTAGAAAGGAAGTAATTACGAAAAATAGAAGATAAAAATGAATTTTTTTAAATGTTTCAATTACATCGGCTTTGAGACCATACAGTTCGAATAATTTCCCTTCAGGAAGATATTTCATTATATTGTTTGTGTTTTTTAACTGCAGTAAAGTTGGAGCTTTCTAATGAAAGAGATATAGGAGTAACAGTAGTTTGAAAATAATACTAATCTCCGTTCCCAAGAGAAAGTGAAGTAAAACCTTGTTTTCATTTCACCACTATAATCTTCCATTATAATTTTGTAGCATACGTTAAAAAAATAGGTCATAAAATATAATATACCATTTCTTTTCTACATTACTTTATTAAAAAACAATTTAAACAGTAAAAGAATAAGAATATTTACACAGTATAAGAATGTCGTTTGTATTCTAGAAAAATATATAAAAACATTTTTTTTTTTACGTATCCGATTTCTAATCTCTACATTTTTAAAATAATCTGAAAAAATATCTCGTTAGTATATAAAAGTAGTTATTTCATTCTCACTGTATTTTAAAGTTAGAATTGTCTTGTGGATAGTAAGCCGTTTGAAAAATTCCCATTCTCCCCAATTAATTGTTTTTTCTGTACTTATAAATAGACCGAGTCATCATATTCTAATAGCGTCAGGCTTATTAAAAATGTTATGTAGTAACTTCCAGATGTTGGGCGTCACAATAAAAAAACTCTCAACTTAGAAGTAAGCAAAAAACTTTTTTGTAATATAGTTACGTTTATTGATTAATTTTAAGATATATTAACTATATAAGTTATAGTTATAACTTAAAATTAGTCAATAGGATATTAGATGACATATTAAAAACTTAATCAAGAAAAATAAATATTATTATACTTATGTTTAGAATATTATTTAGTTAACAATTTACCAAACAATTTTTCAAGATAAGCACATTTTCTAAGCAATTCTATAGTATAATTTTAATTAACACCTAGTAAATAGTCTAATATTTGGTCTTGTAACACAAGTGATCACGCTGAGCCAAGAAAGACTGAAGGTTTGATAACATCGAAGACCTTGATCTTGCAGAATTATATTTTTTTATGTAGGTGTTTGCCGAACTCTTCAGCAGGGTAGTGTTAGCCGAAGTTATGTGATTACACGCTGCAAAATGGCAACAATACGTTCATCACAGTTGCCATTTTTTAATAAATGTCGCAGTTCTAACTATTAAGAATGAATCATATTAAACTGAAGTTCAGTATCAACCTTTTCAAACAGTTAACCAGTGAAATTTGGTGTTATTCCTTTCAAATATGACACGCGAAACAAACCGATCCAATTAGAAGCAGTAATCGTTCATTTTAAGTGATCAAGTTAGTGTACTAGTCAATGATCTGTTTTAAATAGAGAATAGACTTCCATAGTGTAAAATACAGAATGTTAAATGAAATATATATATATATTGTTACCACATATATGCCTAGGTTTTTTTTCTGTTTAGCCTCCGGGAATCACCGTCAGGTATTACTTCAGAGGATGAATGAGGATGATATGTATGAGTGTAATTGAAGTTTAGTCTTGTAGAATCTCAGGTCGACCATTTCTGAAATGTGTATAATTGAAACCCAACCACAAAGAACACCGGTATCCACGATCTAGTATTCAAATATGTATAAGAATGTGTATTCAAATGTGCCTTTACTAGGATTTGATCGTTGGAACTCTCGACTTCGAAATCAACTGAAGACATGTTCACCGCTAGACCAACCCGGTAGATTAAATATGCCTAGCTTAATATCGGTGGACGCAGCGCTAGTAGCTCAGATATCAGCTGGAGTAAACTAGAAATAGCAAAATGGTGGGAATGACAAGCGTCACTCCCATCACGTAGCTGACCACGCAGATCTCTCACCACAGTGGCGCTGCGGCCCCTCCACGCGCATGCTCCTATAAAAGAACATACACTATAGTGAATTTGCAATTCGTCGTCGATCTCCCGCTGAAGAAGACCAAGAAGAAGAAGACGTTCCCTGGCCGACTCAACTTGGGACCTCCCGACGGATGACAACATTCCCGCCGGAGAAGCAGTCCTGACTGGCCCACCGAGGGAAGCGCTTGGAGTGGATGCTACCTTCCCCACCCGGGCTTTAATCGCCCTGACAGTGAACTTGGCTGCAGGAGCCGGTCCAGCGTGGGGTCGCTCGGGGAGAACCGCTTCGGCCGCGCTGGTGGAAGACGACCGATACTGTGCGGTCATCTTTTAGATGTGACAACAATCGTGTAAGTTCGGAAGATGTAGATATTTGTGTGTGATTAGTTATTAAGTGATATATAATATTAGCATAAGACAACGTGTTGGCGGTATAATCCGTGGGTGTTATTGGCTTTATTCGCTAATATTTAATGATGTATATTACTTATTTTGTATATTTAGACCGGTTAGACTTATTTGTTGGTATTTGTTAGTTTTTATTGGTGATATATAGTTTTATTAAGATGGTACGATCACATTGTTAACCAAAATTTCGCCACGTCCTCGTATAGCGGAACCCGCCATTGTTGCAGGTCTGCCAACTTTGGTGAAGTAAGTGAATACAAAGAATATATATTTTCTCTTTGTACTATTAAATTCAGTGAATCTTTCCTATTGAACTGGTGAACTGTAGGAACTTGTCGAAATTCTTTCTAAGTCCCACAGTAGTGTTTATATAGGGAAACTTAATTTTCTCTATATATCGGTACCTGGGCTCCCGCCTCCAAAACCTTTTTGTACCTATGCCGGCCCCTCCCTATCCCCCAACCAAGTTTCGTCCCCGGCATTTTTCCATCAATCCCCCGAATTTTTTCAAAATCTTTACCCCTCCGCTGTCATTTTCTTCCTTTTTCTCTCCTGTTTCCGAAACTACTATCCTTTTTTTAATTTCGACCCTTGTGTGGCCCTATACGGCGTTGAGACAAACCGCTTACTTACCTGCTCTTATTTATATTATACTCAGTGTGGGTCTAAAGGACCTGTATTTCGTTATCAATATGGTGAAGACCCGAAAACAGAAAGTTGGAGTAGGCAAGTGGGAGTTGTACTTCCGAAGTGGATGCGGACCCTCCTCCGGTACCAGTACACAAAGAACAAATACAAAGCAAAAATGTTGATGGAATAGCAAAGGAAAGAGCAAGAAATGAGACAGTCTTCTAGTAGGAGTTCAATGGATAATGAGGAGGTGGATATCGCCACGATATTAGAAGATTTCGAGAAACCTAACGACTTCCTGAGTTCCATCACGGGAGGCCGTGAAGACCTAAAGGTCCAGAGTAAGAGGCTGGATTGAGGAAATGGCGCTGGTTCTGAGACACACTCAGTGGAGAGTCGTTTCGATGGAACGGGGCGCTCAAACAGCATCGACAGGACAGTCAGCGATCAAAGACATGTTGCAATCCGGCATAATGGCGGATCTGCAATCAATTATAAACCGACGATGGAAAACTCAGATTTTCCAAAAGACTTCTCTCCTCACGGAACTTCCAAAGGATGAGGAAGACAAAGGACATGTCTTCGTATGCAGCAGGAATGGGACTCCCAGAAAAACGTACGCAGATAAGCTTAAGACGGCGGGACCTGCAGCCTTTGCAAGACTAGCGGGGAGACTAAGGGCTCTTGGACACGTCGTCCAAGAAATGGGAGCGGTCACGCTGCTTGGGGACAAGGAGGATGTCCACCAGATGGGAGATAATTACGTTCTGTTAGTTGAGGATGAAGATACTGAGACGGTGGATCATCTGCTCTCAGACCTTGATAGGATTTTCAAGCATGCGGATGACTCTTTCATACTGCCCTAAAGGACAACTTGGGGAGCGGCGAGAAAAACGGCGGAGTTCTGGGCCCGGCGGAATAGCCAAACCGTCCCATACATTTCTATGGAGAAGAACCTCAGGCGAAACAACAACCCCAGGAAGAGAGCAAGACGGTGGTACTGAAGCAGCAAGGCGTATCCTACGCTAGTCTACTAAAAACGGTGAAAACCTCGGTCGGCCTCGAACTGGCAGCAGTCATCCTGTCAGTAAGACAAGGCTGAGGTGACAACGCGGAGGTAAGAGTACGTCAGGGATCGGCAGCGATTCTGGGTATCAAGCGTAAAGTAGCAACAGCGGCCCCGACGGTAGTGGTTGCAGAAAGAAATGGGACGAACAAGATGACGATCATCCACATACGTGACCTTGACAGCGAGGTCCCGAAGGATGAAGTCTCAAGGGCTATCGTGGGGATAGTGGGGGAACACACTCAAGCTCGGGTGACCTCACTGCGTCTAGCCTATGGGGCCACGCAAAATGCGACGGTGCTCTTACCGTTAAGGGAGGCACTGAAACTGACCTCGACGGGAAGGCTGTTGGTCGGGTGGCAGTCCTGTCGGATTGCGATCCGGCAACTAGACACCACGTGCTACAGGTGCTGGGGCAGTGGCCACAATTTCTCGGCATGCACTGGCCAGGACAGACGCAAATGCTACTACAATTACGGCAAGCCGGACAGTGGAGGGTGACTTGCTCGGCTCAACCATGGTGTGTAGATAGTAAAAATGTTGGCCATTGGACTGAGGCCTGGGTTTGTACGGCCAGGAAATGAAATCCCTCCTTCTGAACGTGAACAGAAGTGTGACCGCCCATGATCTATTGCGGGCGGCTGCACAGGACAATGATGTTGACTACGTCCTCGTCAGTGAGTCAAACCACTGGGTACTGGCTGCAGGTAACTGGTATACGGACAAATAGGGTACCGTGGCGATTAGGAATGTCGCTGGACGATATGCCGTGTTGCACACTGAACCAGGTGATGGATACGTCTTAGTGGAAATCACTGAATAGGTACTGATCGCGACGTACATATCCCCAAACTGCGAGTACGCTCGTTTTCTGGAACATTTGGAAAACCTTGATAGGCGTATGTCCACCATACGCAAACCGATCATCCTGGCTGGCGATCTGAACTCTGAATTACGTTGAATTACGGGTGTTCAGATCAATACAAAGGGGATACGTACTAGCGAACATGTTAGCGTCGAAAGGCTTGGTGACTATGAACGAACCACGGGTGTCAACATACGTAGGGAGAGGGAGCGGATCCGTTATAGATATCGTAGCAATAACGGACCGCACTGCTTCGAAAATGGTGAACTGGAGGGTCCTGAACGAAGAGTACGGGAGCGATCATCAGGCCATCGCCTTGAATTGGAATCCGGAGAGCGGCAGATATCCATCCGCTCAGGAAGCCAAATGAAAGACAGGTGGTTAGGACAGTGGACGACACCGCCACAGAGATAGCGCTCTAGAGAATCACCGATCCTGAAGAGCTGGAAAGGCTACTGGCTTCCGTGTGCAAGCGAGAGGCAGGCATGTCCATCGGAAGAATGAAATCCACATGTTGGTAGAACAACAACATAGCGGATAAGAAATGAGAAGCCTGCCGGGCGCGGAGGACCCTCGTGAGACTCAGAGGAAGGCAAGGGGTTGGTTTGGCTGACGCGGAGGAAGATTATCGCCGGACCAAGAGAAACCTCAGGAAGGCAAAGCGGGAGAGGCCTGGGATCGCTTGATAGAGGATCTCAACAAAAATCCGTGGAGGAGGGCTTATCAAATTGTCATGAAACGGTTTGATAAGCGGCTCCCTCTTCTTTCCAAGGATCAGACGGGAAGAGCAATATTGACTCTCTTCTCAGTCATGGATCTGGACTGGGTGGAGGTCGAGAGCGCGATTCCCAGGCCTTTCACTGAAGATGAGCTTCGGGCCGCAGCCCTGAGGATCACGGGACAAAAGAGTCCGGGACCAGACAAAGTTCCTAGCATTATTGTTAAGAACCTTGTTAACCACCACCCCTGGGTAGTGTTGGAAGTCATGCACGAGGCGTTGACGAATCCGACGTTCCCTCAGAATTGGAAGGGTGCTAGACTGGTTTTCCTGCTGAAACCGGCTGTTGAAGATCAGTAGGAAAAGAAATACAGGCCAGTCTTGCCTCCTTAACGAACTAGCGAAGCTGTATGAGAGATTGATTGTCAAAGAATATGGGAGGAATTTGGGGAGGGGGCAGGATTCTCCACGACCCAATTTGGATTCGTCAAAGGGAAGTCGACCGTTGACGCCATTCGTTATGTCGTGGACTGGGCCGCATTCGTTATGCGGCGGGTACCTGGCGAAGGAGACAGATCCCCCTTTTGGTACTTCTAGATATCAAAAATGCGTTCAACAGCATTTATGATATTGTCAATACACGTGTAGTGACAAGGGAGGTAGCCTCAATACTGATACCCACCGGGTTGGTCTAGTGGTGAACGCGTCTTCCCAAATCAGCTGATTTGTGAGTGAGAGTTCCAGCGTTCAAATCCTAGTAAAGTCAGTTATTTTATACGGATTTGAATACTAGATCGTGGTTCTTTGGTGTTTGGGTTTCAATTAATCACACATCTCAGGAATGGTCGAACTGAGACTGTACAATACTACACTTCATTTACACTCATACATATCATCCTCTGAAGTATTATCTGAACGGTAATTACCGGAGGCTAAACAAGAAAAAGAAAGAAAAGCCTTAATACTGAGGACGTTTTTAGTCGACCCACATGCAAGAATGGTTGGATTGGACTCTCTGATGAAGCATTAAGGACCTTCAAGGTATATGAGGTGGGCGCGCGATTCGGGGGGGGGGGTATCCGTGGGGTGCATATCCGGACTCTGATTAAGGTATAGGGATGGGAAGGGTAGCCTTTCTGGGGAGAGGCGTCGTGGCAACCAGAAGTGCTAGTCGTGATGTCTCAATGAACAAACAGGGACTCCGACAGGTAGGACAGCTATGTTAGTTGCATGCACCAGGTGGATCTGCAGCCACGTCACTCAGGGCCGAACGAGGCAGCGTCTTCTAGGCGATTACCGGTTGCCCCTGAGGGGTTAAAAAGGTCCGGAAAAAAAATATATATATAATAATTTACTGTAGATATTTAACAAATATTTTTATTCTACTTCAATTTTCACAAAAACAAAAAAAAATAATTTTTTATTTGCATGTTAAGAATAATTTATACTAATAACAATAATTAAGAATTAGTAAATAGTTGTAATCAACTCATTTTTAACTATTAATGAGCTAATAATTCTTCAACAAAAACGAAATGAAAAGTTGTTGCTTTACTTTTTTTTTCGTTTTTGTCTTTTTACAAATATTTTAATACCCAATTACCTTTCCTATACAACACCTGAAGGAAGAAATCTCCTTCTCACTTTACGTATTTTAAAGTGCAAGCATTCAAGATGTTCATATCAAGCACTTAATATTTAAAAACGATTTATTTCTTTTCATTAGCTTAATTGACGTACTTTTATAGTAAATTAGTTAACGTACTAATTGTTTTTTAGTAAAACCGTTGACTGTTAATTACTATTTGATAAGAATATACCAGTTTTGGATTATTTTTTTAAGTTAATTTAAAATGTTTTAAAAACTAAGCCAGTCAAAACTATTTTGTTTTAAGCGGAGGTGGAATTAAAAAAAGTGTTTAATATTAATCTTTGAACTCTAATTTAATTATTGTCAGGATACTCCATGAAACCTCCTGTAATTTCTGATCATTCTAATTATATTTCTCCTTGAAATTTAAAAAAAACAGTTCAGAATAAATTTCTGATGCAATATTCTTCATAATATTTTACATATTTTTGAGGATTAAAGCATTAAAATGTTTTAAACTTATATTCTAAGAGAAGTGTAATTTACGTTTCATACAAAATTGGTATAAAATGAAATAATAAAAAAAAAAAATTAAATAATTAAAGTGAAAAAAGGTGTGGTAAATATTAGCAATAACGGTAAAGGGCAGAATGTAATTACCGTAGAACCTAATAAAGTTTACGTAGGCTTATGTCATTATAAGCCGTGGGTGGAAGCAGATAAAGGGATGATGAGAATGAGCAAGAGGTAGTTGCGGTGGTGGTGAGGTTTTTGTTTTACGAGAAAACTCCCAAACGTGACAAGGATTACTAAAAAGCACCAGAATTTTTCACGGCAGAATTTTTTTATAGTAAAATAAAACTTTGATATTTAATACTTTTTTCAGTTTTCCAAGGTTAGTTATGTAAATGCATTTTTGTAATTATTTTTTCTTTTTTAATTTTATGAATAAACCTAATCATTTGTTTAAAAAATAATAATAATAATGAAACCAGAACCGTTTATTCTGAAAATATTTTACACAAAATTCTTTGCTGTATATTCTAATTTTATGTTTCTTAAATTTTTTGTTAAATTGGTTTCATCAAAATAATGATAATAAGCATGATACATTTTATATGAATATGAGTCATAAATGTCCATTCTTTACCCTAAAATTATATTTGCGATATTAACAACAATTTTCTCAGTCAAATGAGGGAATTATATTTGTAGATATTTGCCAAATCATTAATTTGTTGATCACTTATTCGTATTGACCAAATCATTTGCCAAATCGTAATTTGACAATCATTTTCCAAATGGTAGTATTCCCTAGTTGCTTCCAACATTTTTGGAATACAAACTGAAAATAAGAACACTTTATTCAGTTTTATCTTTTTAAATACGATTTATTGTGAAATCTCAAAATAAGATTAATTAATTAATTTTAAAAACCAACATTTTTTATTTATAATTTGTGTAGGAATTTGTAACTGATTCCTTTTCCTATTACTCCAAAGATGTTGGTAATGCAATCCAATAGTGAATTGAAGACAAAGGTGTTACCATCTGATAATGATTTCACTTTTCATTTATTTTTTGAATTTTCTGATTTTATATTCCAAGTATTTCGTGCATGATAGTATCATGTTAATTTTAATTATTGCAATTTTGGATAATTTTTATTTTAAATGTAACGCCTCAACTTAAATTATTAAAAAACAAAAAAAACATTCTCCGTAGTTACTAGTTACTAATCAAATTCACTATTTCTACCTATAATAAAAAAACCCATCCGTTAAGAAACTAAGTTTATTATTAGAACTTTAATAAACTTACTTGATAATACCACTTTCACTAACTATTGGTTTTACTAGCATACATATGTATTAGTGGTTCTTTCGTGATAACTTAATTCTATAATGACATTAAAGTGTACATTTTGTAAATATATGTTAAAAGTAATGAAAGGAAAGCAAAATTTGTTCTGAAAAAATATGGTAAATATTTAAGTGAATCAAATAAAGAAAATATTTTAGGTTGTATTATTTCTATTAAAGACAATCGGATAATATACTACCTCAAGTCTTCCTTAATTACGAATCTTTTATTCGCGTTGATGAGAATAATTTTGCACAGTTATCATTTATAGAAATTTTGCATTTAACTTGTTTAAGTAATATTAGCGTCAGAAATATATTTAGTCATGCTTATATTTCGAAAGTATTTTAAGGTATTCAGTAAAGGTTTTAGGTATATTTATTATTGGTAATATCACGAGAGCCAATTTAAATAGAAGAAAATTAATGAAAATTATACAATAACTTAATGAAAAAGTTATAACTATATACGTTCTTGAATATAAAATATAGTCAGAATGGACAGAAATTTTATATTTCTACTAAGGATGAAAAAAAAACATTAAGAAGAAATCAATAATTCGTCTTCATTGTAAAATTATTACTTTTGGTATTATGTTACATCCAAACTCTCACACTTATCAATTCATATTAACTCTAATCCAGAAAAGGTAGTTAAACTTTTACCCTGAGAGTTCAAAATACTCTTTCACGTATGACTTTTAAAATTTATGTTAGAATTTTTATGTACATTTGATATAATACTGAATTAATCAAAATAGTTTTAGCCAAGTCATAGTTCAGATATTCCTTATTATCTGCCTCATTTTTCCTTATTTTTACAAAGATTCACCGTTCATAGTTAACCTGGATGTACACGTACTTAATTTAATATACCTGAATAAATATATAACTGAATCTGGATTTTACTACACACACGCTTACGCGTGCACATGCACGTGCGTACATACACACAGAGCATCATTATGAATAAATATTATACATACTTGATGAATAATAAAGTTAATGAATTGAGCATTTTTCTATTCAGAGTTCATGTTACTTCTATAAACATTTTAATCTAATGTTTTTAACAGTAAGGTTTTCCAGCAAACTTCTTTTTTTGAAATCTCTAATTACGTTTATAATACACCGAAACAAATTCCACAGTCTTTTAGTCTTCATATTTGGAATTTCTTATGTACAATATGTCTGTTGTCGAAAATAATTCGGCCGTATTTTTAATGTCCTCATATCAACGTAAGTTAAGAAATTCTATACTTATTGCAGAATGCAATTAACTGTTAAAACTATCTATGACAGTAGACGCTATTATGAGCGTATTTCGATCATTGTCGGAAGCATACTTGTTAATTGCGGTGAGCCATCACTTTGGGATAGACGGGACCAACTTCTAGCGTCTTAGTGTATCCGGGTCAAAGAACAACCGAATCACCTGATTTTTAACGCAGTCCTTGCGAATCCTCATTTACAAAGGTATCAGAACCATCCTTGTTATACAGCGCTGGATACGAGCACACGGCTCGTACCCAGCGTTTACTGCAACTTTTAAATTTATACACACTATTTTCCCAATTTATTCCAGTTCATATTCTCCGTGGAGAATCGACCCCATAAATTTTAATTTTGACCTTACCATATACAATAAAATATCAACAACTCATTTTGCTCTTCGGTAAATATTTTACCAGTTTCTTTCCAAGACAAACCCAGACGCAGTAGTATACACAGATGGATAAAAGCAGAATGATACCGTTGGATGAGCATTCGTTGTTAATGAAAGAACCTATATGTTTGGTCTACCTAGTATTACAAGGGGTTTTATTGCTGAACTGTACGCTATGAATATCATTAACGCTAAATACCGTGATATCCTTATTTGTAGCGAATCGTGTAGGGCACTTCAAGCTTTAAAAGATTTGCCTTCCCGATATTCTATCATCACCGAATATATATAATGCAATTGCTAAGTTAAAACAGCGGAATACAGAAGTGAGTTTCTGCTGGATCCCTAGCCATGTGAGATTCCAAGTTATGAACGAGCATATTCCGCTGCTAATGACGCATGAAGTCAACTGTCCTTCACCACTAGTGTTACTACTTCCAACTTTATTAAATGTGTAAAAAACACACTTCGAGCAAAGTGTCAAGGTGACTGGACAACTACAGGGATAATAAATTCCTGTACATCAAGAATACTGGGTTGCCACTAGATTCTTCATGCAGAACAATTCGCTGAGAAGAAGGTGTCCTCTGCCGAAAGCGATTAGGATATACCAGTGCTAGTCACGGGTACCTGATGTCAGCAGGAAACGCACCAGTATGCCTACGATGCTAATGCCGTTTGACTGCGCACTACATCCTTTTGAATTGCATATGTTATGCAGCCTTACGTTGTAAATTTAAATTGCCCAGAAACATTTGCCTAATCCTGACCAATGATAAGGAAGATTTAGGCCGGGTTATTTCTATGAGGTACTAGCAATCAACATAGAATTTAATTTTTTTTTTCATGTTAATCAAACGATCATTTTTTATTCTATTTTTGTATTACTCGTCTATATATTTTGTACTGGTGTTAAAAGTTTTTAATGCAGTTATTTTTCTTATAACTGATGAGTTTTTATGTTAGTTCTTTAATCTTTCTCTTATCAGAGAAATTGCCCTCGGATAACTCCTCTCCGATCTCGTTATATTTTATTTATTTTTTGTTAAATTTTATACTTTTTATGTTTCTGTTGTCTAGTTATAGTTGTCTTTTTTGTTTTATGTTTAGTCTAAGCAATTATAACGCGAAAGCTTTTATCGTCCACAAAAAAAAGTCAGAAATAGAATTTTTTAATAGAACCTGCAGGCTGTATATTTTTATAAAATAAACATAATACACTACTCCATTTAAGTGCAGCGTAAATAAACACACAAATTATCACAGACTTCCATGTACGTCATAAAATGCAACAATAAATTATTCATTACACACCCTAGCATTTAAAAAGAAAAAAATATATATACATATAATGACATATATTCAACTATCTATACATGCAACTATTTTTATATGAATACATTTAATTACTTAATGACATTGTGATTCAAATTATATATATAAATTCCGCTAATATTAGAATACAAGCACTAAAGTAAACGAAAAAAATTATTTAATCACTTTAACATTTTTTTATAATTTGTTCAATATATATATATATATATATATATATATATATATATATATATATAGGAGAGAATGAGGAAAAAAGAATATGGAATACTAATACATAAAAGTTTTCATTGCAAATTACTGAAATTAATTAGCTAAATATTATTACACAATAAATGTTTCGTTTACATGTACAGAGTGCTTATTGAAAAATTTGTATGAAATTAAAAATTATAAATCAATAATTCTGATTCATAAAGTTTACTAATAATACATCTTAAAAATCCATTAACTAATCTGTATTTGCAGCCTGAACCCAGTCCGAACAGGCTATGTGATAAGCTAAATAAAGATAAATCTGTTTACTTGCTTTTTCAGTCTATAAACGACTGCAGTCGATGTTAAAAAATGTCCTGACACCTGTTTCAGTGGATCATACCATGAGCTAACGGACTCTATTTCTCTAAGGATTGCTCTAACGGGGTTGCTAAAGTGCTACAAACTGTGACAGTGATTAATTTATTGTGACTTATTGTTAGTTATTTTCATTTCTATTTCTTTGACTGTCGCTTCCGTATGAATTTCTTCATATTTTGAACTTAGATATTTATGATCAACCATTTTCACTTGGTTAAGTAAAATTCATATAAGTCGGATAATCAAGCCGGCCTCCGTGACGCAAGTGGTAGCGTCTCCCCCTTTCTCCCGGAGATCCTGGGTTAGAATCCCGGTCAGGCATGGCATTTTTCATACGCTACAAACTTCCATTCAGGCTAAATGATCGTAGCAGTCGATGCCTGCACATCTCATTAAAAAAAAAAATTGATTTCATTCATGTCGGCCACTTTATTTTCACATAGCCTTTTACCGTCTTTGATATCAAAAGTTGCATTGCGACTTGCTACATATCCTTTAACTTCTGACTAAACCAATACTAAAGGATTTAAATCGGTAATATGGAAGTAGTCAGAGAACGTCATGTGATTTTTGTTTTAAAAGTTCGTTAAATACATAGACATCTTGATCTTTTCCCTGTTTGCTTTTACCAGTTTGCACAATTGTGGTTTCAGCACCAAGGAAGAATGAGAAACAGAATGTTTCTACAACTACTTTAATCATATTTTCCTTTCTTGAATATGAATTTTTTTATTTTTCTAAAACGGCATTATGATAGGGTATTTGTCAGAAATTATCATAGAATTATCGGAAGGTTTGGAATTAATATTTTCTACGTCCATTTTATTTAATTTTTTGGTTTCATTTAAGCTTTGTGATCACCGCTATTTAAACTTACTTGCCAAGATAGTAAGGCGGTTTTTATCAACTATTTCTCTTCCAACGTGCACTATATTAAGTCTGCTGCCTTTTTAAATAAGAACTTTCAGTCCGTCACGTGAATCACGTTACCAATACTTATGTTTAGTATGACAAAATAATATATATGACTCATCTAGGTACACTATCTGCTTATTTTCGATTTTAAATTTTATTACGGCAGTCAGAGAGTGAATACGCTCAACCATAGGTCAAGTCGCTTAGGACCTTCCTGCTACTTTCAGTTTTTCTCCACCTAAAGCTGTTTTCTTTTATTATTTTTCTCAAACTTGTCTCGTTTCCTGAATAACTAATGGCATATTTTAGGGATAATTTCATATTTTTTACCGACAGCAATTGTTTATGAATTTCGTGAAATTCTTTTATAGTCAATCTTACCACGCACTTGCCAAAGTCAACTAGTCCCCATTGTAGGCTTTTCACGGGGTTTATGTTTTATTGAAGTAGAGAAAGAAATCTCCGCAGGATTTTCGACTAATTTTTTTAGCAACGACTTTTTATATTTTCTTACTTTTTGGACTTGGGATCGCGACACCCCACACGCAGCTGCTGTTCTATCTTCACATCTTTTAATTTTAATAAGTTGTTTATCTTCTTTTTCTGACTACGGAAATCTATCACCTTCTTGTTTCATAAACTCATACTCACTATTTATTATTTCCCGTACCTGCCGTTTTAGTTTTTTGTTTTTTACAGTAGACAGTTCAGTGATAAATATAAAACACTAAAAACACACAACCGTTTATAAAATATGAAAAAACCTTTCTCAATCAAACCTCGAATAAAAAAAAAAAACGGAATTTGCACAAATACTTTTACAGGATCAAAACAAAACAACAGAAGAACTAGTAACTGGATTGTACTCAAACATTCAATAACGTAGGCTTATGGATAATTATTTTTTTTTAAATTGGCTGGCTGTATTTGAAAACTACGAGCTCATAGCAATATTGTTTCTTGATATGATTTTAAGAAAGGTGACTCATTTCCTGAATCATAGTACTTGGCTTGTCCGTGTTTATTTTTACGATAATAACCGAGACTCACTACCACGTAGTTTATTCGTAGTGAGTCTCGAACGATGTCCTCTGGGTACCTGGGGGAACCCAATTGTATTTAGCTCTAGTTCCAGTACGCGTGCGCTCTGCTGGAGTGGTCCGTTATATCGCCAGAACTCGTGGGGCCAAAATCACAAGTCTAAACGAAACTCCTATGTTGGTTGGTGGTCCATCTGAAAGAACCTCCAAAAACAATCTTGTGGAAAGGTCTCAATCAACTTTGTCTGACGAGGATGTCAATAATGAAGAAAACAATGCAAATTGTAAAGCAGCCCATCCATAGTTTAAAAACATTACATTCGTTGATATGCGAAATACTCAGGAAGGTCCCTTCACAAGGTCTCGCCCCCCCTGATTAACAAGGTAATAACAGGATCATGTGACTCACCGAAGAACATAAAAAAATTAAGTGATGGATCGATATTAATCGAAAATCATAACGGTGAACAGAATAGATCTCTTTTACGTGTTACTAATATGAGCGGTATAAATGTAAGTACGATTTGCCACAAAATTTTAAATACCAGCCGGAGAGTAATATTTTGCAGGGAACTTCTGCAAAAAAACAGCTGAATGTAACGGAAATAGGTGATGAGCTTCGAACCCAAGAAGTTGTAGATGTGAAACGTATAATGAAATAGCAGAGCGGAACGGAAGAACCAATAACTTCTCTTACGATAACGTTTAATCTCCTGGTGCCACCTGAATGGATTACCTGTCGGTTCGGGTACGACCATTCATATCCTACCCGCGTCGTTTCAAATGCCAAGGTTATGGTCACACTACAACATCTTGCTCGAAGTCAGAGATCTGTGCTCGATGTGCTAAGGAAGGTCACAATGACACTCACTGCCATGAAGATGAAAAATGTGTGAACTGCAGTGGTTCACATACAACTAACTCCCGAGATTGCTCAACTTTTAAAGAAGAAAAGGCAATTCTCAGAATCTCTACCGAGCAAAAGCTATCTTTTCCGGCTGCAATACAGAAAAACTCACGTAACCTGGTTAAACCAGATGTGTCTTTTGTCACCGCTACATCAAAACAAGCTCCCACAGTATAAGGTAATCAGCAGTGCGGATCCTGCAGTGAGCTAAAACAACTTGTTCAGATGTTATCTGTTCAAGTCGCTGGGAGATACGACTGTCTAATATACTGTTGGGAGATTGGTGAAGTTGCTATTTTTATGCGGAATGAAATGTCGGCTATAAGGATACCACTAACTACCCCAATTCCTGCTGTTGCTGTGAAGGTCTCTATCCCCATCAAATTGCATGTCTGCAATTTGTATCTCTCTCCAGACTCAATGTTCATCCAGAGTTCAATGCTCTAGAACTGTCAAATCTCCTCACGCAGATCTCATCGACTTCGTTAATAGTAGGAGACGTCAATGCTCCAATGCTCACCATATTTCTGGGACACATTTTACTGCTCCTCTGAGGATATATGATAAACAGAGTGAGGCAAAACTTGCATCTTTTTCTGCTAAAATCATTCTGCAGAATGTGTGTGACCCATTAGGGTCACACACATTCATGTCCTTGTCATCTTTTACATTGTCCAACATCGATCTTTTCGTATGCTCGACGAGTTTACTCCCTCGTCTTTTTGTGATGACTTTCACGGCAGTAATCACAGGCAGATTATTATTGCTTTTGCTGCCGACCACGAGAAGAAAAAATGTCCTCGGAGATGGATTGTTGAAAAGGCGGATTGGAACCATTACCATAACCCTTCCCATCAAAGTATGAAAGTATGATGTTGGCGCGGGCGTCCTTGATCAACTTTCCTCTTTTATGTCCATCATACTTGGGAATGCTAATATTTATATCCCACAAACATCGGGAAACCCTAGAATGTCCTTTTGTTCCTTGGTGGAATGAGATTGCCAAAACGCTATTAGCAGACGACGGCAGGCGCTGTGTAAATTTAACCACTGGCCTACAAATGAACATCCAGATTTGTACCGTAAGGGTAGAGCGGTATTTCGTCGGGTATTCTTGGACGCTAAGATGAAATCATGGAGGAAATACGTGGATACCATCTCACGCACTACTTCCACGTCTACTGTATGAAAAACGATCCATGCAATTTGCGGATCACCAAAACAATCTATTCTCAGGCTTATTCATGAAGGAGAACTCCTTTCATCATCTTCTGCAGTGGCAACTACCTTAGCAAACTCTTTCCTCTCGATATTTCTCACTTCAGTATACAGTAACGAATTTCGGAGGTACAAGATACAGATAGAAGTATTATCGCTGAACATTCGTGATTCGGCCGGTGAATTAAATGCTTTATTCGCATTCAACGAGTTGTTGCACGCACTTAGAACCTCCCATGACAACTCTCCTGGACCTGACAACATTCGTCTCGGTATGCTGTCGCACCTTCTCATTCGGCATTACAACACTTGTTGAACGGTTATAATGATTTATTCTCCGCAAAAGTCTTCTCACTCATCTGGTCAGAAGCCGTTATTAAACCTGATGAAGACAAAGCAAGCCCCGCAAGCTACCTCCCTATCGCCTTGATAAGCGTCTTATGCAAAGTAATGGAGAGAATGGTGAACCGGAGGCTTACTTGGAATGTGGGAAGACATGGCCTTTTATCTCCAGAATAGTGTACTTTCTGACAAGGACGATCCTCCATTGACCATTTAGTGTCACTGGAGACAGCTATTCAAAACGCTTTCCTACTATGCCAGCGCCTCATCGCTATCTTCCTTGACATCAGCAAAGCGTTCAACACGGCCTGGCGACGTAGTATTCTACGCACCCTCAAAAAATGGGGAAACAAGGAGAATATGCTCGCTTCTATTAGGGGTTTCTTAAATGACCGAAGTTTCTGTGTTCGTGTACGAGATTATCTCTCGGGTAGCGTCATCTTGGAGAACAGAGTACCTCAAGGAAGGGTATTAAGTGCCACCTTATTTTCTATAGCCATCAACAGTATTACTAAATGTGTGCAGCCACATTTCTCATGTTCTTTATTTGTTGATTTTGCGATATATATTGCGTCCCACCCAACAACAAAAGCACATAGGCTACTACGTAACACTATATCTCGCCTTGAAGCTTGGTCCAAGGTTACCGGTTTTTACATTTTCACCTGAGAAAACAAATGTGTAGTCTTTTCTCGTCTGCGAGACCTCTTTATATTGCAAGTCTTCTTCAGTGGAGAGCTAATTGCTATCTCTCCTGATGTCAGTGACTACTCGCGCTCCGAAGACCAGCATGAAAACAATTGGAAGGTATTTTGTGATAAAGCATAAGAAACGGAAGCTGAATATATGCGACAAGTACACATCCTTGACAATATTATGGGATCATTTATTATTTCTTTATAATAATATAATGGAAGTTGCATACAAACCAGTTTCTATGTCATTACACTGTGTCATTACAATACTTGTTTCTATGTCATTATCAAATCAAATTTTAAAATGTCAAAACATTAGCTATACACTTTGGTGATTAAAATTTCAAAAACTTCTGTTCTACCATCCAATACCAATACCACAATACATCATACTAAGGCCCATTCACTGTTAGGCAATGAAGCAAATGTTATGCTAAAAGGTTAGTAGAATGATTTGAATTATGGCTGTCGCTGCCGTGGCACCAAGCATTAAAATTAGTTGCGCCGCCTGTGCATAACATCTGATTTTACAAACAATTCTAAACGACTATAATATTTTTATATTTCAGGTTGATCCATCTGTTAGTCAGTTATGCACATTCAATCTGATATTAGATGTTATTTACTCAAAGGTACTCATTTTAAAACGATTTTTGATGACGTTCAACGTATATTATTCACGAGTAAGAAAAACCTGCACCTCGTACTAAAAATGCAAACTAATCATAAACAAAATTTTAAGATTCAATAACTCACAAGTTGATGGCAGTTTGCGAACTAGCGTCCAAGAAGTTGCTCCTTTGGGTGCTGAGTATTCTCTCACGCTGTAATTACCGTTTTGTGTGCAACAGAACAACCTTCTTTTGTCTTTTGACATAACCATTGCGCTGAAAAAGATAAAGATATCTTGATGTGAAATGATTTTAAAATTTGTTTAGAAAAAGCTAAATTTACTAATACATTTTATACTGATAAATAAAATATTACATGTTGAACATATTGACATATTGAACTTTTTTTTGAGAAACGGTTTTTATAGGTTACGAATTAATGTGTCATTAACAATTCAAAACATTTTTTAAATCTTAGAATACGGTATATGTTAGTTTCCGTTAAGAATCAAGTCACTGATTTGTATCAAACTTCCGAATTTTAAGAAGATTTCGTTTTTTATGCCGTTCTTAAATCTTAATGGGACATATTTTTGTTTGATTAAACGAATTTATTTCTTAAATTACGAGTTACAGAACTATTCCTTGGATTAATTAGACACATAAATCTCATGGTTGGGCACTTATAGCAAAAAAATTACTTTTTATGGATTTGACGAGGAGTAACACTGCTCCTGTGCTAGAAATACTTGTGTCAATGTTGTTTATGACGTCCGCGAGGCTGCGTTCAAACAAGAGAATAGGTTCATCTTCAAAACAGGAAAGCGTGATGCCGCTGGGTATTACGGGGTGTTCGAATTAGGCTCTGATCTCTGGTTTCAAGTTCTTGTCGGAGGATAGAATCGTTCTGGATTTTGCATCGTGTCGCGTCAAAGAATACCTTGACGTGCAGCGGTGCTTTAAATGTTGTCGCTTCGGCCACAGGGCCAAAATTTGTAAGTACGCTATGGTCTGCGGGCATGGTGGTGAAGAGGGCCACAAGCGTGAGGACTGTCCGCAGAAAAAAGAGGCTCCGACTTGCGTCAACTGTAAGAGGTTGCGCAAGAGTCATAGGCACTCCGTGAATAGCAAGGAGTGTGGTTGTTACAAGAGGGCAGTTGAGATTTATTTCAACTATCTCACTGGTTAGATTCGGTCAACTTAATGCCCAGGGTGTCTAAGTAGTCCAAGTTGAGTTAGGTGAATTTGTCAAAAAACGGAACCTCTATGTTTTCCTTCTGCAACAGCTGTACGTGGTCAAGGGTAATCTGCCAGGTTTCCCCGGTAGGATCGTTGGTGATAGTAAATCCGCCGTACTTGTAGGAAGTCTTTAGATAGTGTCTTCAAACGGCTAGCCGTTTGAAGACACTATCTAAAGACTATAAAAAGCCGCAGGAATCCAACTGAACAGCATTTGGAAAGATGGGATAGAATTGTTAGGCTGATAGCGGGTTGTCTGATTCTTATAGGTGCAGATGCGAATGCCAGATCGCCTCTTTAGCACAGTGGGATGACGGACGATGGTGGTGAGTTAATCGAAGGCTTCATCGAGCAGCATCATTTCGATGTCTTTAATGCAGCTGGAGAATTGCCCACCTTCGCTGGTGCTGTTGAGTTGCGCAGGGCCTTCCATGGTACCAACATCGATATTACCATTGGTAAGGATATCCCAGGTAGGATTCAGAACTGGTCTGTTGCCGATGATTGGGTGAGTGATCATCGACTGATAGTTTTTGAGTTAGTAGACGGGCTGCGCAAGTCTATAGGGGGAACATCCCTGTTCAGCAGGGGCGCTTCCTGCACAGACGGGCGGTTTGACCTACGTTTTAAAATATTTTTGTGGCCAGGCTCTGAGTCTTTGCTCAAACTCTAACGAATTTCCGTTAGACGACCTGGCAGAGAACTTTATTCTGCAGTAGTTGAAGCCGCTGAGCAGTCGATTCTCAGAAGTACGGGTTGAGAGATAATAGCTGGATGATGGACTCGTGACTTGACCGCGATGAAGCGGACTGTGGCCTGGCTCAGGAGAGCCACACGGGAAGAGGGTAATCCTGAACGCCATGTAGTTTAGATTGCGGATTATTGTTGGAGGAGGACCGAGTATATTCACAAGGTTATATCTTTTAAACGCGATTCCTGGCGCTCTTTTGTACAAGAGCAAGGAAATAAAGACCCATGGGGTGTTATCTATAAAGTACATGGTCATAAGCAGAAAAAATGTATTCTTCTGTCGGCTCTCTCGACCCAGGATGGAGTTGTTATAGACAAAGATCGTGTCCTCACTTTTCTGATGAACGATCTGCTTCCAGATGATGCTGAGGTTGATGAAACCTCGTACCAGCGTGTTCGCAGGGAAGTTGTAGGTGTTTTCTCTGAGAATTTTTCTTTTGAGATTACTGAGGTGGAATTCCGCCAAGTGATTTGTAGCCTGGCTAGGAATAAAGTTCCCGGATATGATGGTATCTCGGTGGAGCTCCTTGTTCGCACGTTGCCGGTGATTCTTGGTCCTTTGTCTAGGATTTTTAATAGGATGTTTTTCGCTGGATATTTTCCAGCGTGTTGGAAACGTGGTATGTTGAAATTGCTCTTCAAAGGTGACATTAAGGATCCCACTGTGAGTTCTTACCGTTCTCTGACGCTCTTGCCTGTAGTAGGTAAGGTTTTTGATAAGGTCTTGTACCTCCGCACTAATTCTAGGTTGACTTCTAATCATATGCTGATGGACGGTAAGTACGGGTTTCGCCCCGGCAAGGCACAGAAGGCGCCATTCTTAGGGTAATGAGTCTGGCTTCGTCCACCGACTGCAAGTATGTACTTGGCTTCTTTTTGGACATATCTGGGGCCTTCAATAACTTGTGATGGACCTCTGTCTTGTTTCAACTTTAACAGTGCGGGTGCACGCTAAACGAAATAAGAAATCTCTCGTGCTACTTCAGCGACAGAACCGACAGAAAGACGACTTCGTTTTTAAAGTCATGATGGTCTTTAAAATCCATCATGGTTAGGAATGGTGGTAGGGGTTGTGGCGACCGCAAGCGTCACAAGGCAAGCGTCTCCTACGGGATCTGGATATACGGGGAGGATTCTTTTGAGTATTTACTCCTGTAGACATTAACTTTTAATAAGATTCTTTTATTTCCACTGATTTGGCTGCTGACAATTTTCCCACTGTAATTAATGTTAATAAACTAAAATCTAATTTGAAGTGAACAATAACTTACCTACGGAAATAAAATGGTTTGAGCTCACTTTCAGGTCTGTTAACACGCAGCAGCATAGATGGATCTTCCAAAGAGCCGGACCAAAACAGGAACCTGTAGTCCTCCATACTTGTGTACTCCATCTTCAACATTGGCCACTGATTAGGATTTTCAGGACTGGAAAACCTTTGCATTATAATATGATACGACCATGTAAATTTCAATTTAAAACAGCGTAAGGTTAAAAACCTAATCTAAATTTTTTATTCAAAACTAATACATTAATGGCAAATAATAACTTACCTACTGCAAACATAAATTCAAGTAATTATAAATTTTATCTATTAATTTTCTTAATGAAATTTTAGTGTAGTCCTTCTTTTATTTAATAAAAGATTAAAATAATGATTATTCTCCTAAGTTATAATTTATTCAGTAATTAATGAAATCCACGGTATGTAATTGTATCCTTCAAGTAAAAAGCTTTTTGCGTTGCTTTGATGAAATATTCCTTGTTATTGTAATAGAATTTATGTACTAACGACGATTAAAATTTAAATGTAGAACGCAAAGACATTTTAATTAATTTTCCTATTAATTTTTTTGATGAAAAATTTAACGCTAATAATTAGCACTCGTTTTAAAGATATTATTAATAAAGACATTAATCTTTATGTAAAGTTTTACTAATCTTTGTTTTTCAATAATATTTTATGAATAAATACAAATACATTTCTAAGGTGGTAAAATATGATAATACTAATAGGTAATAAATTTTGGAAATTTATTACCAAATTTATAAGCCTTTTAGCCTTCAAAGGCTAAACGCACCGTTTTTTTCGGTGCGTTTAAAGTTGAGAAAACTTAACAATTTTTTTATTATTATATCATTTCAGTGTGTTTTAAGTTAAAAATTAACATATTTTCTAGTAAAAAAAACATAGATTTTAGGATTGCATTAAAAAGAAATCCTGTTATTAAGAGTGTAAAGATCTATAGTGTAATGGATAGTCACTTTTTACATTTTATGACGCAATTCTAAAAGAAAAGCAGTTTCAACTCATCTCTTAAGGTTTTCAAAAAACTGAAAATTTTACCCACTGAATTTTTACTCTTTTATGTATTTTTACCTTTGGCACTCGTATTTTTACCTTTGCTCCAAGTATTCTAGAGAATGCAACTTTGTGTATGTATCTGTAAAATTATTATTAGAATAAATTTGAATTTGAAGAAAATTAATTTCGATAAATGTCCTAAAATTATTACTTCCAATTATATCAAAATCACACAAACGTAGAAATGAATAAAGATCGCTCAGTGCCAATCAGAATTAATTATTTTTAGTCAAACTTTCACAATTTATTTTACAAAGTTGAAAATTGGTTTTCTATTTATTCGGAAGCTTTTACAAACCTGAACGTTTTGATTCGACTGAGTTTTAACAGAGAGTATAATTTGGAAGCAAGTTAAAAATATAGTTTGTTTTATAGTTGTAGTTGTTCAGTTTCTCAGTCTCCATTTTCAGTCCCATGATTTATCAACTAATTTACCTATTGTTTTATCTATTCATTAAAAATATATCATCTTAATCCTTTTCGATTAGAGCTAATTTAAAAATCGTCTAATTTTTAGACTAAGCTCTAATCGTCTTAATATGATATCAATAATCGTCTTTGATTTACACAAAATTTACAATCTATAAAGAAAAAACTTTCATCTATAAAAAAAAAATGTTATATCTAAAATAAAA
This sequence comes from Lycorma delicatula, assembly GCF_047948215.1. Taxonomy (NCBI): domain Eukaryota; kingdom Metazoa; phylum Arthropoda; class Insecta; order Hemiptera; family Fulgoridae; genus Lycorma; species Lycorma delicatula. The sequence goes on along the minus strand of NC_134455.1, from coordinate 275,488,717 downwards.
TGTTAATGCTATAATGATTTATTATATCTTCAATAGATTTTTTTAGTTCCATAAGGTAGTTAACTTCGGTTCAGTTTTATATTGCGAGAACGAATCTTGGGAGTCTGAAACTTTTAGGAACTAGCATTATGAATATTCTTGAATGTTTTATCATATTTTCGTTCTCCTTTCAGAACAGATCCTCAGATTCCTTGATTAAAAAAGATTAATATAAATTTAGGTGTTAAGCTTACTGTAATGTTTTTAGCCTGTCCAGGTATTGATCCGTGCTTTTCCTCTCTTTAGATTTTCATTTAACTTAAAGAGATAATGAATTTTTAGAATAGACGCGAGAAATTGCAATTTTACAATTGCATTAATGTATATCGTACTGATATACTACTTTCAGAATGAGTAATTTGTAAATACTTTTGATAATTATTTTAAATAATCTCAAAAATATCTTAATTCCATGGTTAATTCCATTAATGCTTTTATGGTTAATTGTATTATTAGAATAATACTCACCCTAACTAAGCTATATTTTTTATCACTTTTTCCTGTTTATGTGAAATTTTCAAAATTAATGGATGCATGACACTTGATAATTTTCCAGTTAAAGTCAACATCGTCGTTTACATATTACTATGGATAAAAAATGATGGATATGACTATGGATAAAAGATTATGTTTATCAGTAATGCAGATTACTGGCAAATTCTTAACGGCTTTAGTTATTTCTACTAATGAAATTCTTAATGGCTTCTAGGAATGATTACTGAAACAATTTTATATTTTCCATCATCCCCATTTCCCGTCATCTCCCATTACATGAAAATAAAATAAAATTGTATAATAGATTGTATGATAGATTATTGTCATTTACATTTTTCAACTAGAGATAATAATAAACTTAGGTTTTGCATTTATTCTTTAATAAAATTAAAACCATAAATGCTTACTCGTATTTTTTACATAATTTTCAAAAGAACTAGAAATGTTTGTTTTTGTTAAAAAAGAAATAATATTATGGAATAATTTCTCAGCAGTTGGTATTCAGAAAAAAATAACGCTTTAGTTTTAATGAAACTTATTATATTCTAACAAAGAAAGATATTATTACACATTTTATTTACAAACCTTCCCTCTAAATTTCCTCGCATATCAAATCGGCAGTAGTTGGAGTGGCCGTGAATAAATAGGTGGGAATTGAGAAGGAATACTCCACACACATTCTCTTCTTCCGGAAGAGGGTTCTCTAGGATCACGTATTCACTAGTCAGCATATTCAATAGTACAGTCTACATAAAAAGTCAATATGAAATTTATTAGTATAACATCTACCAACTAGATTTGGTGTTATATATATATATATATATATATATATATATATATAATAAAATACAATTTCAATTTCTTTCTATCTAAATTTTAGTTTATTTATTTTTTTTTATATTAGGAATACAATTCAAACTTTCCATATTTAGTAATTTTAAAAATTTTATTGTATTAAATATTTTTAATCGCTGATAATTCAACATGAAATTCAGACTCAATAAATTTAAGTATAAATGATTCAATTTTTTTTTTTTGGAACTAGATCCCTGGCAGTAGAGAATTACAGAAGGATTTTATTTGTATACGGTCATCATGTAATACTTCATCTTATTACGGAAATACAAATAAATTATTGCCCATAAAATAAACTAACTTCTAAAAGTCCTAAATATTTTCTAAGGACTTCGCTAATATAAATTTTATTATTTTTTTAAAATGAAATTTAGGTCTATTTTTCTTTTCTTCTTTATAAAAAAAAAAAAACGATATACCTTTCAATCTTGTAAAGATTTTATATACTTGGATTATCTCTAAAGTAAAGACCGCTGGGAAATTTCTCTCCATAAGATTGGCGAACCTGTGTCGTTTATGGCCATGCTAGTAATGTACACACTGCATTGTTGTCTGTAAGTTGTTGCGTTCTAGTATCTTTTATTATTTGAATACTAGATCGTGGATACCGGTGTTCTTTGGTGGTTGGTTTCAATTAACCACACATCTCAAGAATGGTCGAACTGAGAAGGTACAAGACTACTTTTCATTTACACTCATACATATCATCCTCATTCATCCTCTGGAGAATTATCTAAACGGTAGTTACCGGAGGCTAAACAGGAAAAAAGAGAGAGTATCTTTTATTATGTGTGAGTTATTACGTTATAAAATTAATAAGAAAATCGATATTACCGCAGACTATGAAATACGTGGAATCATAGTTTTTTAAACCATCAAAACGTTAATCCGGCTGAAATTCATAGGCAGTTGGTTGTTGTGTACGGTTATAATGTAATTAATCAAAGAAATGTCCGGAAATGGTGTGAAAGTTTTAGAAATAACAGAATTATTGTGCACGATGAAGAACGATCGGAGAAGCCCTCGATTATCACCGAGCGCTTGTTGAACCGCGTCGACGATGAAATTATAAAAGATCGTAACTCAACGATTTCCAACCTGGTCCTTCTTTTTCCTGATGTTTCAAAAGTTGTAACGTTCTTGAACATTTAGGCTTCAGAAAGGTCTGTCTTAACGAAATTTCATCACGTCTTAACGGAACGTCAAAAATTCTGAACGGAATCTGCTTTGGAATTTTTAATGCGCTACACAGAAAAAGACGATGAGTTCCTTAATTCAATTGTTACCGGCGATAAAACATAGATTTCGTATTACACGTCAGAGAGAAAACGGCAGCCAACAGAATGGCGTCATCCTCAATTACCAAAAAAACCAACAAACGTCAAGCCACAGCCATTTGAACGCAAACTGATGGCCACACTCTTTTGGGATCGGTTTGACATACTGTTGATCGATTTCACGCTACGTGGAACGACTATAAATGCAGAAACTTACTGCGAAACTCTACTAAGTTACGGCGCGCATTCAAAATCGGCGACGTAGGCGGATGATCGACGGCACATCCTGTTACACGTCCACATGTTGCGGGTCTGACACTCATTTACTGAGAACATTTGGATGGGAAATTTACGATCACCCGCCATATGGTCCGGACTTAGCTTCTTCTGGTTACCAGTTGTTGGGAAATTGAAAAATTGTATGAGCAGTAAGCAATTCGCGACTGTCGATGAACTTAAAAATGCTGTTAATCAGTGGCTAAACGGAATAGCGGCAGGAGAATACGACGAGGGTATATTGAAGCTGGTGTATCGCTACGATAAATGTCTTAATTCATGTGGTGATTACATAGAGAAATATTACAAGGGTAATAATAGTAGTTTAAGGGAAATAAGAAATATTTATAAATTTTTCAGAAACAAGGTTTTTTACTTTAGAGATAACCTCTCGTAATATGTTACTTCCTTCTAATGTCACGTTTTAAGTCAAGGTCGTCCCAACCTCGGGAAACGAGATGAAAGATAATCAAGATAAGAAATTTTGAAAGCCTAATAAAAAATCTGAACGAAATTAAATTCCATAAAAACAATATTATTTTCCCTAAATTATTGCTTTTAAGATTATTATTTTTGCAGACAGAACAGAAACTTGTGCTCTGTAAATAGAATGAAATTATATAGGTATAACAGTGTAATTTAGAGGAAAACATATGTAATAAAAGTTTTGTTATTATACTAAAGTAGCCTGAATCAAATCGATAATCTTGGTTCGCGCCTCATGGTTTGCAACTTAGTGGATTGCATGACACAAGGAGTCGGAGGAGGAGGAGGAGAAGGGTAGGAAAACAGGGAAGAAAGCAAGACAAAAAAAACAAAAAGAAGGGAGGAAAGGACAACAAAAAAAGGGAAAACAGGAGGAATAGCGAAAAAAAAGAAAAAACTAAGAAAAAAGAATTACTAAGAAAGAATACTTTTAAAAAAAAGTAAAAAAAACGAAAGATTTTTGGAAGATGGATGAAACGTGGCGACGTGCAGGAACGGGAATTAGCCCGTATGCCTAGGGTGTCCTGGTCCGCCCACGCACTAACTTTGAGTGGGTGCATCGGTGCATCGGGACTCTCGATGATGGTATAGGGGACCCTCGAGGTATGAGGCTGCGTGTCACGCCGCGGGGAGAGTGAATGTGAGCGGAGCGCACAACTGAATCTGGTAGGTTAGGGCCGGAGGCGGGTAGCCCCCTAGTGAAGGGATGCATTGGCTACCCAGAGGAAGAGAGAGTCGGTGTGACCCGATGAAACTAGGGGGACCTCGATGGGAGAACCCTTTGGTGAGGGGCAAGACCGGGTGCGCAGAGACTGCTGCCTCGGTACCCTGAGGCGACTGGTTTTACCAGTAACGGCGAGGAATCAGTTGCCTTTGGGGTGCTTAATGAATGATTAAAAAAAAATCTATAACCTAACATGGTTAATAAAATATACTGTTTTCTGTTGATTCATGATTCATTCTGAAGTATTTCAGTCATAAAATAAAACAATTATTAATTTTTAATTTATCCTTAAATTTACACCTTCATAGCTTAATTCTTAAATTAAAAATTTCACTTCAATTTAAAATTTAACCTTAATATCCTATTTTTGTAGGATATTAAGGATAAATTATAATATCGTAATATTAAGGAAATTTCCTATTTTGTAGCTTCTAAATAATTAAAACGTATTTAAAAATTTAGCGATTTTGTTATGATTATTATTCTTATTATATTTTTACTTCAGGGTTTTGAGCATAAACTACTTTGTTCATTATTCCTTTTCCTAAACAAAAAATAAAATAAAAAAAGGCCCAATATTTTCAACTTTGATGTCAAAGCTATTATAAAATCATTCTAACTTTGAAAATCTTGATTTATAAACATATCACGTTCGTTTATCGCCTAGGCTTTCCCAGAGGTCATCATTTCTTACATTTTTCTTCGTCCTCCTGATAACCTCTACCTCCGATGACATGGTGCCTGAGGCCTCGGGCATGGTATATTCTTCCAGGGATGTTCCGCGATCAACATCAGGTGATACCGATCTAGATGGAGTGGTTAGCATCATTGTCAAAGACTCCAAATATTATGCACTCTCCAATGACATTTTTGGGATTGCTGTTCTAAAAAAAGGGAAAGGAAAAAGGAAAAAGGAAAGGCCGAGTACTTACTTTCCGTAGCTTCCCTCTGGGCTTTTGGAGGTTCCATGGCTGCTTGTTGGCAGTCACAGTATCTAAAGTTTTCTCCATCGTAACTTTCACCTGCACTGCACCAATCTCAGAATTCTTCTGCGCCCTTGCCACATCTTCTTTCGCCTTTCTGGGCGAAGGAAAATGTTTTTGGGTTTTTCAGATGACTCCTTATCCTTATTTTTTAACGTTCAACGGTGACTGCATCTGGCCGGGGTTTACTTGTTCCTTTGGTTGAATAGATTTCTTCCTAGTATCTATGATTTACTCAATCATAGCAGCAAGATTTGGCGCAAGAGCAGGCAAATACTGCTCCGCAGTAACTTTGAATGAAGAAATGGCAGCAACTGCTTCTGCATAAGTCATTGTCGGTAGATGTTTGACTGCTAACAATTTTCCTCGCAACAGGATAACTTATTTTTGCAGGGTTTTAACCTCCTGAATCGCCGTTTCCATTTTGTGAACTGGACAGTTTTTGAACGGTAGTTGTGATGCCCTTTGCAACTGCCACAAAATGGCAGTCGCAAAGGATCACGGATCACCTTCATGAGTTTCCGCTCTACAGACGCAGATTTCTCGCCTCATTGCAGTACGACATGAATTTTCTTTTATCGGCATAAAACTTTTATCATTAGTCAAACTTCACATTTTGAAAACATATATAATACCTCTGTGTTAAACATATATAACAATTTCATGAAACTCTAAAATTCTGAAACTGAAAATTTTGAAATACTGACAGTTAACTGTGGAGGACTGATACTGTTTTGCCCTCCCCTTCGATTTATCATTGAAATTTCTGTCAATTACATAACAAAAACTAATTGTCTATTTTCTGATTTCTCAACCTTTAGGAAAGTAAGATAATTTCAAAATTCTTTTTGTAAAAGTTACATTTATTCGACTAATAATTTTAACGCCACTTTTACTCTCGGAGGTTTAATTTTTTTTCAATGTATAGTTTAATTAGAGGTCGTTTTATATAAGTAAAGTAATTAATCAGTAAATGCTTTAATAAATAAGTGAATGAAAAGTAGTTTGAGAGTTTGTGTGTGTGTGTGTGTGTGTGTGTGTGTGTGTGTGTGTGTGTGTGTGTGTGTGTGTGTGTGTGTGTGTGTGTGTGTGTGTGTGTGTGTGTGTGTGTGTGTGTGTGTGTGTGTGTGTGTGTTGGTGCATACGAGATACATTTCGTGCAAACGCAAAGTAAGTGAATATGAGTAGTATTCAGTGGAACTTGTAAAGAAGCATTAATTAAATCAAATAAAAACAAATGTTACAACAGAATCCCGTTTAGTGCTGGTGAACATAATAATTACAAACCAACTGTAAGAAGCAACAAATATCAAAATATATATAATTTTCATTGTAGGGATAACTGATATTTTTTTCTGTCCTTCTGACTTCAGTGTTTCATTTTTTGTAGTTACGAAAGAAGCAACGTTAAGTTTAACAAAATATTAAACAACCAAAGAAACCTAATAAATCCGCGTAGTTAACATAGTTTAATATCCCATCTATTTCTTTTATTAAATTCTGATTATACTGATTGTATAATACACAATTTTAAGAACATTTAGTTTAGATAGAAATCCTAAAAGAACTCTCTTTGTGATTATTAAATTCAGCAAATGTAATTTACGTTGGATTTTTAGCTTCCAAAAATTAGATTTCATTATTAGTGTCATAATTCAGATGTAAGAAATAAACTGGTGCATCAATAAAAATTATTGCTTCATTATTTTTTCTATGTCTATTTTTCATATTTCGCTTTTTGGTGGGTAGTATATTATTATGAGTTTGTCACGAATTCATACCACTCAAATATTTCTTCAAAAGGTTCTTTGAGACTAAGGAAAGATGGAGGATGATTTGGTGCATCTTTGCTATATTTATGGTATTTGGGTATGAATGAAAATGTGTATTATTTTGGGTACAGAGGTGGAACGGGAATTTAGTAAGTAGAACGGGTTGGCAAGGCGTATTGGAATTTTAAGTGGTGTGGCGTTGGTTTTTTCTTTGTTTTCCTGGGCGGAAAACTAAGTGTCGTCGTTAGCGCCCGAGCACGATATTTATATAATAAAAAATGAAATTTAAACGATTAACCTAAAAATTACAAAAAAGTAGAATAGATGGAAAATGCCATATTGTATGCTAAAAGCGAATAAAAACCACAATTAAATACAATAATTAATATCTAACTTAGAAAAACAAAAATACCATCTGGAATTTGCCAAATGGCAAAAATAGACGAAATAGATTGAATCAATAATCAAATTTTTGATCCAGATATACGGCCTTAAGATCGTAAGACATTTGATAAGATAGTCATATTGTTACCTAAAATATTTCTGATGTTAGCCCCAAATTTAAATTTCCGTGGCAGTGCCAGATAACAGACACAGTCCACTAGTATGTGGTGTACCATCAGTTGGCAGTCGCAGCGAACACAAACGGGTGCATCAGTCTGTGTCATCAGACTGATGCACCCGTTTGAGTGAGCCATGAGTGAGCCTAGTGTGCCCTATTCGCAAACGGCAAATAATAACCTCTTCACAACGGTTATTCCTACATGAAGACCTCCAAGGTGACACAGTATTCTTAACTGAACGAAGTTTATTAATGGTGGTAGTATTCCATTCACTCTCTGGCGTTATTACTGATGTTTCGTGTTTGAGTGGAGTCAAATTTTATATATGTTACTGTAAGTTAGAGTGATGCTTTACGTGTGTTTGAGCGGATAGAACTTATTTGTTAATTAAATTGTGAGTTGTCTACAGAACTGCTAGTTTGGAGGCGCTTTGTATGCTGCGTGGGATTCATTAGATTTGTTGATGTGAATAAGAGTCGTGCAACGGGATAGGAGGAAGGTGAATGTCTGTGTGACAGACGGGGCGATCTCGTTGGAGGCGGTTGCTAAATGGGAAAAGTGCTGAAGTGTGATTGTATGAAGAGGAGAGTAACTATATGTTTTTTTTTTCGAAATATGCGGAAGAGATTAGAATTGAAATTGTATAATTGGAATGATTATGGGATGGGTTGTATGAAAATTTAGGAAGTGTGTGATGTTGCGTTTGGAGTGGTTGGCTGATATAGAATGTACGTGCTTGTGAGATGTTATCGTTTTACGTGGTATGTTTGTGCTTTATATGGTATGATTAGGACGAAAAATGAGAATGGACATTGTTTTTCTTTGCTGGGCGCTCCAAGCTTGGTCTCTTCTGACAGGATATTATAAATAGGCTTCAGGGGCGGGAATTGGAGTATTGGGGTGTTTTTTGAGTAATTGAGTGAGAAGGATTGGGTTTGAGTACCTGAGTGTGTGTAAGAGCGCGCACGTGCATATATGTGATGCATTTTGGACGCAGGTGTGTTTTCATAGGCGTAGTTTTGTTTGTATGATTTGGTTTTCAGGGACTTCCTTGATGTTCCTAGATAGGCGGCTCTCTTGTTAGGGCTATCTAATAGCTCACACTAGGTTTGTGTGAGTGTAAGGGAGAGTTAATGATCCCGGAGGGAATTGTTTGTAGGGAGTATTTCCTTGACTACAGTTCAGTTGAAGGTATCTCCACGTGATCCCGCAGGGAAAACCATGTGCAGGGACCCTCTAGTTTACGGCACCCTTTTTTCCAATTTACCTATATCAGAATACTTTCCTACTAACGGATGGGAATTTTGAAATTACTCGAGGCAACCTCAGTCTTCTTATTTTCTCATTACCATTTTTTCATTAACGTAAGAGTAAGTTAACTATATTAACATACATAATAAAAAATCTATTACAATAACAGTTTTTACAACATTACTTCGCTTTTACAAGTTTTTATCAAATTAACATATGTGTATTTTTATAAATCTTCAACAAATTAAATTGTGTTATATACAAGTAATTAAAAAGATTTTTAGAGCCTTCTGCAAAAAAAGGATTTTATTCTAAAAACTTGCAGTTCTCAACTTTTCCTTGATTTGAAATAAAATTGCTTCTATAAACTTTTTTCCAAAAAGATAGCTTATGGGTGAATGATTTGCACAAATAACATACACAGTAATTATTTATTTTGTAAATGTTATGTTATATACTATTTAGGTAAACTTACATGAATTTGTGTACATAATTTACTAAATATATACTTTTTATTATGTTATGCTTAACAACACATTCCTAACTTAATTATTTTAATTATCTTTTCAGTTCTAGAAGTAATCATAAAGTACGAGATAATATTCATTAAGTTATGAAGTCATTAAGTACATGAATAAATGTATGCATAAGTCAAATATGTAGTAAAGTAGAATACACGTAAAATGTTTGAATTAATTATTCCACTCGCATAAATACAAAATTAGATTGAGATTTATGGCCACATGTAACGCTCACCTGGTTATTATTAGTATAAGCTGCAGCAAATCTACTATCCGGACTAAGGCAAAGTTGTTGCATTATCCCCTCCAAGCCTGGATTGACGTCACGGGTCAAATCGCTGGTTGACAGATCCCATGTTATGAACTTGTTCGAGATGCTAACTATGTACCTGTAGTCGTCTGTCATGCAAAAGTCAAATACCGCAAACTGATGGCCTTCCAATGAATACTGTCAACAATAATATTACCTACACGTTGAATTTGTTGAAATCGTATAAGTAAAATAGATAAGAAACTCAGTGTTTATTTTTAAGCAATTCATTTAATTAAAAACAAAAAAAACCATAAAACCTTAAAATCGAAATTATGAACACAGTAAACTACTTTAACCCACATTCTTAAGTATAAAACCAGCTTTCTGAATTATGATACAACGTTAACTAAAGCTCTACTTTTATTTCTAAAATTAGTTATATTTCTTTACAGTTATTTGAGTCTCACTTCTAATGCTGCTACTAATAGTGCCATTATTAGTTGTGTATGTTACTACTGTCGTCTGTTTTCGTCAATTGTAAACTGTTCATGCTTCAGTGCAGTACTTTCGCTCTTTGCAGTTGTGTTTTTCCAAGATGCCTTATTCAACTGAATAAGTAATTTCTGTAATGGAAGCTTATGTGAGTTCTGGATCGTTTCAAGAAACGCGTCAATAATTCACGGAAAAACTTCCGAATGCCATTCCCAGAAAAGATAGCAAGCACTATTTGGTTAAAAATGGCGTACAACGGGGTAGGTTTCAAACGCAAAACAAAATAGGCAACCTTCCGTTAGGACTCCAGAGGGCATTCAATCTCTGCCAGTGCAAAAAAATTATAAGTTATCACAACAGTGGTCTAAAATATACATTTTGTTGATTCTTCATGATTTAAATGTAAAAAATACCGTGTAACAACTGTGTAACGACTTAACTAACTGTGTGACAACTGTGTAAGACAAACCAAAACATTTTAATTATTGCTACTTATTTCTGAAAAAAATGATCGATGAAAGAGACCTGATACTGTTTATCATGATAGCGAAGGCTTGGTTTCATTTATCTGGGCGTGTTAATTAACACAATATCAAACGTTTGAGGGTCCACTTCACTTCATTTCAAGATGAGAAAATAGGTATATGGTGTACTTTTTCTGGTAATCTTATTGAAGAGTCAATATTTTTGACACGACAGTCAAAACAAAAGTGTACAATTTTTGAAAGATACAATTAAAATGTTGAATTTTAATACAATTTTCGAAGAATTTTATTTCCATTTTGTGGATCGTAATAAAGAAGACAAGTTGGAACGACATTTCAAACATCCAACGATTCAGTAGCACGCGTTCATGAGACTTTTAGAGAAGAAAGAACTCTCGGCAGAGAATGGTAGCTTCCGTATTTCCCGGATTTATTTAGTTTCTTTTTTTTCTTTTAGTCTATTTGATGGATAGAGTTTATGAATCAAATCCTTACATTATCGATGAACTGAAAGTGAACATTCAACAAGAAATCGATTACACTGACAACCTTTGTTTCATCAGGTGATTCTCAATATGATCACTAGAGCAAAATGTGTATCGCTGGGCAAGGAGCTCACTTCGAAAATCTTTAGAAGAAAATGTTAACTTTTGTTATTGTAAATTCAGATTTTAATTTAATATACCTTTTCATTTTTTTTTCATTTATAAAATGTTATTTGACACAATTTTGCTTGGTTTGTAGAAGTTTGAATTTATTTTGCTCATAAAGTGAGCAACTTAAATTTCATTTAAGTTAACTTTCTCGCGGACAACGAGCCACAAGGGAGTGCAACTTCGAGTGAACATAAAACTATACTACATAATTTTGAGAAATTGCTATGAACCCCACAAAGATAGGTCAGAAAAATGAAAAACTTGGAGAAGCACGGAAATTGATTTTGACTGAAAGAATTCAACTTGTTTATTTTTTGAATTGTAATGATTTTTTAAAGAGAGTTAACCCAATTTACACCCTAATATTCGTTTTGAAGATATTAATGCTGTATAAATTACCGGTAAGTTATCAACATATGCTGAAATGAAAGATGGAAGAAGATTGTTTGCTGGAACGAACGAATTTTGATATTACTGTTGGTAGGAATATTCCTGGTAGGGTTGATACTTGGTCTGTTGTTGATGATTGTCCCAATGATCATCCATTAATTATCCTTGAGTCGGTCAAGGAGTTGCGAGACGCTTATAGATGCAATGTCCCTGTTCATCAGAGGCGCTTCCTGTACAGGAAGGTGGACTGCCCTAAATTTGTTAATATTCTCTCAGCTAGACTCTGTGTCTCAGACGAAGTCTGGATGATACTAGTCGGAAGACCTAGCAGAAAATGTTTCCGTGGCTTTCTTCAATGCCGCTGAGAATTCAGTTACCTGTAGTTCGCGTCGAGAGAAAAATGCCCCTTAATGGACTAGATAGTTTTCTTTGTTAAAACAGTCCGTGAACCGTCTTAAGAGAGCTTAGCGGGAAAGTAATCCTAAACGGTGAACGGTTTTAGTAGACGACTATCAAAACAGAGATTTGAATATTTTCATCTGGTCAGAAAATTTCGTAAGGACATTAAAAAGGCGTTTTTTATTTGTTATAGAGCAAGGAAATAAAAACCCTTCTGGTATTATGTGTAGAGTCTTACGGCATAAGCGTAAGAAATATATTCTTTTATCGGCTCCCTTGACCCAGCAGAGTGTTGCCTCTAATAAACCCGAGATTTTAAATAATATATTGAATGATTTATTGCCGGATAATGTTGTAACTAATGAAACCTCGTATCATCTGGGAGTCCGAGAGGAAGTTGCTGATTTTCTCTCTGATGTTTTACCTGTGGAAATTACAGAGTCAGAGAGGTACATCAGGAAATTTTCAGTTCTGGTAGGAGTAAAGCCCCGGTTTCGATGTTATGTTGTGGAGCTTCTTGTCCGTTCTGTTGGAATTTATGATGGTACTTGGACTAGAATGTTTAATAGGATATTCTTTGCTGACGATTTCTCTGTTTCCTGGGAAAAAAGTTCTGAAATTTTTGTGTAAAGGTGATAACAAGGACTTACTGTAACCTCCTCTTGTAGGCTTTTAACGCTTCTGCCAGTTGTTGGAAAGGTTTTTAAGAAGGAACAGAATTGTATCTTCGTATAACTGATAAATTTAATTCTAGAAAGTTTTTGATAGTTGATCAGTATGGTTTTCGCCCAGGCAGGGGCACAGAAGATTTTATTCTTAAGGTTATGAACATTGTTTCTTCTAGTGAGTCTGATAATGTTAGGTATCTTTTTGGATATAGCAGGGACTTTTAATAATTTAAGGTGGCTCTCTGCCTTGATTCAGCTGCAGAAGCAAGACTGTACGCAGAATGAAATGAATGAATTATTTCAGCAATCGAGACGTTGTTCTTTGGTACAGCGTCTCAGAAGTAAGAAAAACACTACCAAAAGGTTGTCCTCAAGGTAGTGTTTTAGGACCCTTGCTCTGGGTTGTTGAATTCAACACTGTGATGCGATTGAGGTTACCCAGTGGATACCACGTCATATCGTACGCAGATGGTAGGCTTTTTCTGGTAAAAGGAGATTCGAAGAATGAGATCGAATTCCGGACTACCTAGGCTTGCAAAATACTCCAGTTGTGGAGTTTACAACATAATATGTTGTTTAGTCCAGAGAAAATAATGATGATGTTGTTCAAGGGCAGATTAGCTGTTACACAATAACTTGGTGTATCAAAGGTAGGTCATCGAATTATGTATGACCTAATGCAGAAGTATTTAGATGTTATCCTTGATGAGAATCTTTAATTAAAAGAACACTTTCAGTGTTCTGCCAAAAAAGTTTGTACTGCTTTCTTCGGTTTCGGAGAGCAATTTACCCCGATTAGGAGCTTAATGTCAGAACCATGTGTGTTCGATATATGGTTGCATGCTGCACTTGTCTGGGCTCATCGAATGAGGTACAAATGTTGTAGGAATACTTTGTTGAGAGACCAGCATCTCCTATTGTTATTTGTGATCGGTGCCTATATCACTGCCTCTCGAGAGATGGTTTTTATTTATGGTATTAAGTCCATTGATATCCTTGCGACCTAAACACCAATTCCCTTTTGATGGTAAGAAGGTAGGCCAACTTTCTTCTGGGCGCATAAAAGAAATATACGACCATTCGTGGCAGGTCAGGTGGACTGAATCATTCAATGGCCGTTACACACCTGGTATTTATCCTGATGTGAGAAGTGCGCAGGTAGTTAGGTGGATACCCCCCAATCGGCATATTACACAGTTTCCTTCTGGACATAGTGCATGATGTACGCCATGTCTTATATGTCTGTCCCAGGTACGATACTGAACGCAACAAAGTAGCAAGAGAGCGACGATCAATTTTGGTTTTAATCTGCAAGTTAATACCGAAAGGGAATGGAATATAGTTGCTGGCTTTCTTAAATTCTTAGCCCTGCAGAGGATGGCTGAGAGGGTCTGATGCTGTTATCGGTGTGTAGATAGAATAGCAACCCAGATGGCTAGGGGCCCATCTGGATGTTTACTTAGCCAAGATAGGCGTTTTAGTGATCTGAGGGCATAGTCTAATTGAAGTTAGATATAGGAAGAATTTTTGTTAAACCTTCTGTTGGAGAGTGGCGCTTCCGCGAATCGATTAATTTGATAGTTGAGAGTTGTAAGTTATGGTAGGTGGTCGTGGTTGGAAAAGGCCATAGGAAGATGATAATAGGTTGTGTAAATACATTTATGGAAATGTCTGTCGAGGCATTTGCATCGGTGGTATCCTGACGGAGGCCAAACTGATGATAGTGTAGTGTTATCAAGTTTAGACGACCTACTGTAAAGCCCAACAGGGCTAAGAACGGAGAGCCTGGTGTGGCGAGACCGGGATCTTTACAAGGCGGGTGTCTTCCGCTATCGGGCTCAGGATGTATAAACTATTATTGTACTAAATTCCTACGCTTTATATTAAATACTCATACGTATTACGTTATATTACAAAAGAAATCGTCATAACTATACCAAAATATCTTTTAGAATAAGTGTTAATCATAATAGTAAATTATACATTTTTCCCAATAGATTTTCAAAGAATATATAAGAATAGGGTTACAAATGGAATACACACACACACACACACACATATATATATATTTTAAATATCAATCTGAAGAAGATTTTTTTTTTGGTAAAATAAACATTACTTTTAAAATTCAGATTCAAATTGTGGCTAAACAAATAAATATCTAACTTTGAAAAAAGTTCCAACTGAATAGAAAAAGGAATTTCTTTAAGCGGCAAATCTACTATTCGATAGAAAATGAGAACAAATACAACTGAGCTTTTTTTAAATATTTATTTGACATACAAGAGAATGATTGAGGAAAAACAAGGAAATTGTTTGAGTGATCGATGACGTAAAGTGCTAAATAAATTATGAACATATTTTACTGGAATTGTGCAGTAAAGAAAATTGAATGATGTTTTACATAAGCGAACTCCATTTCCAGATTAATATCATCACATGCAAGCTATTGACAAGGATGTATAACTTGAACTAAATACCTCACTAAGGATAACAAAGTATTACTTACAGTAGAAATAATTTCAATTGGATGGTGAATGACGCGAAAATGTACACTTCTGAAGATGGAGGGTGGTAATTTCACACCTATCCCACCGCAAATTTAATTTTATTAATTCTAAATTTGTCAAGTCCTTTAGTGAATAACGCTAAGCAATTCCCGCCAACCCCCGCTACAGTTTTGCTCTTTTAATAAGGTTGTAACAGTAGTTATTTTTTTTTTTTTGTCAACTACGGCTTAAAGTTAGCTTACAAAGAGATTGAGAGATGAAATTTGTTAAGTATGAAAAATGCCAAGTCTGATCGTGATTCGAACCCAATATCTGAAAGAAAGACTACAGCTAAAATCTTACTACAATTAAATAACCTCTTAATGTTTATAACTTTCTTCCTCTTTTTAATATTACTTTAATAAACATAAACAATCCGATGGGATTTTTATTTGTCATGAATAGAAATTTCAATTCAATTTTTCCGTTAACATTTATGTTATACTGTTGATACCACCATAAAAAAATAATAATTTAAATCTACGATGATTAAGCATGGTTGCATGATTAAGCTTCTATAATGTTTTGGCAAAAAAATAGGTATACGATTAAACTAAAAAAAATTTAAAGATCGAATATAAAAGAAAATGGTATAATGGAATAAAACGATACGTAATGTGAACACTCTTTCATTTCTCACACGAGTTAGGGCGCTTCTGAAGGTAGGTACACTCTTGCTTATACAATCCGTCCTCTTCGTACATCTACATTTTTGGGAGGGGGTAACGTGACCCATTTCAGTAACGTGATCCAGATGACACGCATCATTGACTATCCATGGATTAACATGTATCAGAAATGACCTATCTTAATACTAATAATAATATAAAATATGTCATAAGTATAAAAAAAAAAAAAATAAATAGGTATATCATAATAAATTTAAATAAATAAATATAAATATATCATATGTTATAATATGTCATATTATGACATATGTAATTTTATTTTTCTCTGTTATCATCCAATTCGTTTTTACGATTGTTATCATTTTTCAAGTATTAGTATCTCCCTTAGAGAAAACACACTAAAAGAGAATGGAAATAAGAGTGCATTATTTTTTACAGAAAGAGATAGTTTTCTTTCCTTACATTACTTTTGATCCAGTCTTTTTATGACTGTCTAAATTATTTTAGACTTTCTACACTGTATGGAGTTGTTATCTATCTTATGACAACTCTAACGTATTAGCTTTACGTAAGAGTGGTGATTTTCACTTCAGTCAATGTCTGAGTAAACAGGAAGTAAATGTTTAGTTTTAGGACTGCATATCACTTGCATTCCGGCTGGGCTTGATATGACAATATAAGTATATGCGCTTTGTAAAAAAGAAAAACCTATTCATTTTTCTCAATAAGGTTAGAATAAATGTTGCTAATGATACTGTAATCTTTTAGCGACTATCTCAGGGAAGTGAATAACCATAATAGTTACGGCTTTTAACATACGTGTAAAGACTGCTGTTTCATCCTATTACGGTTATTATTTTAAATGAAAAACTTGATCGTTTTGATAACCTGAATCATAAAATATTTACAATAGTTAAAAATTCATCAAAACAATCGTGGCAAAAAGGATTTGAAAACACTTTGTTTATAACTGCTATATTAACTGCTGTGGAGAGTGATGTATTATAACTACCACATAATATAGACAGATTTCTAACTGCAGTTCACTAAACAAAGCGTCGGCTAATCATTTTCTTGGGAAAGAACAAATGCATTCATCGTTCAAACGCAAAATATTAAATCAAATTTTGTTTATAAATATCACATCATCTGCGACGTAATTGAGTTGTTGCTCATTATTGTTCTTATTTTCTTACTTAACTTATCAAAATGAACACACCGCTGCTTTTTTTCTTTTGCTTTTTAATAATTATTCCTAACTATAAAAAGCTACAACATAAAACAAATCGCCGATAAATGGAAAACTGTTGGACCAACAACAGTTGGAGAAACTGTCAAATTGGAGGAGGAGTCTTCAATGGAAAAAGATTAATTTTTAATCAGCTAATATGACTAATGTTTTTCGCAGTTGATGTGGGTTTTATATCCATCGACTCGACTTTGTAGTAGAGTTCAACTAAAAATAGGATAAAATAGTTTTTCTTCAGACAACAAATATTAGGAAATAAACCACTCTCGAATTTTATCGTTATGAAGTATCAATTCCAGGTCTCGTGTTCGAATCCCAGTCAGGCATGGCATTTTTACACACGCTACAAATCATTCATCTCATCTTCTGAAGCAGTATCTGACGGTGGTCCCGGAGGTAAAAAAAGTATCAAACTCGAGGAGGAGGTTATGAGGAGGAGTTTATTAAAAACTAGGTATTTAATAAACGAAGTTATTAAAAATATGAAAATACTAATAAGTTGTGATACTCTCAAGATTTGTACATATACTGATTGTTATATATTGTAGAGAGAGAGAGAGAGCAGATAGAACTTTGTGGTATGGTAGTCCTATGTAAATGAAAGATGTTTGCACTAAGACTGATGAAGCCTTAGTGCAAACTCAGACCCCGAACATGAATTGCTAATATCTTTATTGAACGCCCTAAGAGGTAGAATTGAATGGACGGACTTTTAATGAGTATAAAGCTCGAAGTTACTTCAGTAGATGATGAATTGTTCAACATTGAGTAATTATAAAAACGATAAATTACTGTAAATTCTTTAAATTCAAATTTAATTTCTCTAAAATCAACACTGAACAGTTTACTAAGCCATCAAAATTATTTTTCTTCTTTTAGATATAAACACTTTTCATTTTAAATGAAATTGAGATTTTTCAGTTATTTTAATTGTTGTAATTTATCATTATATTAAGGTCTTAGCTAATAGAATTTTATGGTTATCGAAATAAAGAAAATTTATTTGCAGGATTGTTTCACACAATTTTTTATTACTGAATACGGTGTTATATAGTATTATTAAAAACCTACACGCTTTAGAATTGTAACAATAACTTAACGTTCATGCTAAAATTTTCTTACTTGCATTCTAAGTAGTAATTCTTTTTTAGACAATTAAAAATAATAACATTACAAAAATAATTCTTGGCAATGGCAGAAACGATAAGGAATATATATATATTTCGCATTTATGTTTTTCCAAATGGCTTTCACTTCAGATAAGATTGGTGACAGAATCCGTATTCAAACGCCATCAAACGTTTGAGTGAAATTCTGATGTATAAGAAAAATTAATCGAATTTTTATTTAAAGTTTACATAATATCTATTAAAAATATTTCTCTCAAGAAAAACTTATAGGCGGCACTTTCTTCAATATATTTATTAAACCTCTTGTTTCATCAGATCTAAAGTTCGTAAATTAGATATAATTTTTAATGACACACTATCCCGAAAAAAATCCTTGCCTTCAACTGGCCATTCATTTAAAAGTAAAATTGCCGAATTTTGGTAAATTTTGGTGATTTTGGTAGTTTATAGATTTTTCTCTTTAGATTATACAAAGTGTATCATGAAATTCTCCCGGAACTTTCATCACCTATTCCACTGTTGAAAATAACGGAAGAGTTAACGGAAAAACATATGTCCCTAATTTTTCGATAGCGAGTTACAGTTAGTGAAAACTTTTGCGGGAATTTTAGTTACCCCGGTGAAAGGAGGTGATACTGAAATTTTTAGGACGTTAATTAAGAAGCAGAATTAGTGATCTCTTATGCTTTTTGACTTTAAAAACCGAATAAAATAGATTCCAGAACTGTATCTGCAGTAGATTTTGAGAAATCTGAGGTTAAAACCAATAAATTGGGGTAAAAAACCTGTTTTTTATGTTTATCGTACAATAAATTTGTTAAATGGGTAATGAACACATAAAAGTTTTAAACAAGACTACTAGAAAATTTAATTCTATACAAAATGATGTAAGATAACTTGAATAAAAGAAATGAAAGTTAGAAAACTTCGAATTTTATTTAGAAATAGTTCAGTGGACCAATGTGCATTATACTTACCTGTTTTATAAATTTTCAAAAGAAGCCCGGCATTTTCAACACATTTCTTTTCACGCTTCTGTACTGCATTTTTTGCCGTTTTTAGTTCTTCTGGGCTGTCCTTAAGTTGCTCAGCCGTATCCTTAATGCGAGCAATTAATTAATTTCTCACGAAAATGTATTTTTGTTTTGTATACAACACTTTTTATCCATTCCGAGGCACAAAAATCTAATGGTATTAATTCAGGCGATCTTGGTGGCCAGGAATATATTCGGGTGCGAAGGTATACAGGGCTGAGGCTCAACCAAAACAGTTACTGTCCCCGTTAATTTATGACTGGCTGCACCTGCCTCCGGTTACTTGACTAAAAAACATAAAATAAAAAGATTGACTGCTATGGGAAACGCAAGTAACCATATAGCGCGGGTGAAGCTTCGACGGGGAGGTAATATTTTATATGTATATATAAAATTAAAAACGAAGTTTCGTTGAAATAAGTTGGCTATTAACATTATGTAAATTATAGGCAGCTTCCTGATTTGCATGGTTATTTAATATTTTTATATACACAGTAATCAACTTCCAAGTCATGCTATAGCTTAATAACAACTTATCACCTTAATACATATTAACTTATCATGAATTTCTTATGGTTAGGTTATTTTTACAAGGATTAACTTCTCATTTTTCTACATTTTTGGTTCTTAGAAGATCGAATATACAAAATGATTGTTTTACCTTTATTGTAATAAATTTTCCTTTATAATAATTAATTTCTGAATTAATCGCAGTAATTTATTATAACCATATTGTAAATCATAGTAAGGCTTTAATAAAGAGACATCATCAGCAAAATGAAAATATTCAACACGGTTTTTTTTTTAATTTCTTATTATCTTTATACATAATTTTTGTATAAAAAAACCAATAAGGTTCTAAGATACTCTGTTCCATACAGGGCAGAAATAATTTAGAATCACTTTTAATTTCAATTCACTCTTACAAAAATGTGAAGGTTGGATAAATAACTTTTAAACCAAGGAAACATTGGTACTCCATATCCAATATCCTAAAGTTTCTTCAAGGCTAATGAGTGAAAATGAATGCCAGTAAACCTTTCAAAGATATATAATTGAATTAAAGTATGGTTTGCTTTAGCAAAATTTACATTTTATATAATAAGAGTAATCAGTAAATAATTTAACTCCCAGCCCCTACCTAAAGCCGTATCGACTAATTCCTAGATAATCGTTATCCTCAACGATTTATGAAGACTACTACGTACGCAGTTCAAGCAATTTATTTAAAACTGGGAGTATCGAAATTGGACATTAATTTTATTTATCACTACGAAAGCTATTAATGCAACTTATAACAGGTCTTATTTGATCATTAATTAATTGAATATCTTATTAAACTTATTAAACCAATGCACGCAGATTTATTTTCATTTAAAGGTAAAATTTCACCCTTAATTTCCTTATCGGTGACAGGTGACATGTAAACTACGTTACTATCAGCAATAACTTTAAGTAAAAACTACTTCATGATTACAAATTACACTATAACTAACTGCATTAACTTTGTTAATAAAACTGCAAGAAAACTGATTAACTTAAAATATTTCATTAATACGAGTATAAAAAATCTACTTTATATACTTCACCGATTTTCTGACTTTTCCACAGTAATTTAGCTACTATTGCCATGTATTTTTAAGATTATTAAAATCGATTTTTTATGACAAAGCCATTTTTTCTGTAAATCTTCTTCCGTAACTGATTGTGAAAGCGTTTTTTTTTCTTTTTACTAATTTTACTTATTTAGGAGTAGATAAACAAGCTTTGAAGTAGTTTATCCATTTTTTTTCAATAAAATCCAAGTCCTGCATATCTTATATAACTCATTCCTTTTTACAACGATATTTATCATTAGTTATTAATGATATTTACAATTTCAGAAAATAAATAGAAATTTGTTTGTAAAATAATTACAAAAATCTCAGATTGAAAGAAAAACCGGGAAAAAGATTTTAACAACATTTTACTATACATTTAATGTATAGTAAATTTAACATTTGTTAAAAACTAAATACAAGTCAGTAATATTAACTTCCCAAGCATCACCATAAATGGAATTATTATTAGGTGATACTATCCCTAAATTTGCCACAAATTTTAATCCAAGAAATTATTTTTTTTTTAAATGTTCAAAATCAATATAAAAGGACGTATAAAAAATATACAAGGACGTATATTTTAGTAATACCAATAGTTTGTTTGTATTCTTTAAGTAGTAACAAATAAAATTAAAAAATGCCTTAGAAAATCAATTTTAAAAAATAGATCAAAAAATGATTATTTTAATCAAAATTCAAATTTACTAATTTAAAAATTATTTATTATCACCAAAATTGTGTTTAGATTCAACAAAATTAAACATCCAAACCAAATTAATAAATTTTTTACGAAATTTATTTTTTTATTTATCGGCATAATTTGTAAAGATACGGTGTTCAAAGATTCTACAGTATTCTAAACAGGTATACATAGGACACTTTCTGATCTATGCTATAGTATGTATTAAAATTTTTAAAACTGTTATTTATTTTCTCAAAAGTGGTGATGTATAAAAACTAATTTTATTGTTTAAATTTTAGCATCGTTATATTTAAAAAATCACCTGTTAACATTCGATAATAATGTTTCATTACAGCCATATTTGATTGTATTAACACCTTTAACAAAAGATATAACAAAATAATATATTATCACCGGTTCAGCAATACGTAGTTGTGACATATTGATACTTTATGTAGTACGTATGAATTTCTAACCAAATTTCTCCCCCAAAGCTATGATTACCTGGTTGAAAAATATTTTGGATTTTCCACCTTAATACATATCACATAAACTTAATACATATCTGTTATAAACTTAAAAATCTATTTTACAATAAAATTTTCGATTAAACTAAAGTAATACAGTAGTTTTTATACTGAACAAGAAAAAACAAGATGGAGTTATTTATAAGTGGATCTGATCGATGCATTGAAGTTATTATCTGTTTCACTGTACTAACATCTATCTCGTACAGTTTTTAATTAAATCTCAGTGTACGTCTAGTGTTTTAATCATCTCTCAGTTTCAGCCAGCTGTTATTGTAACCTGATTAATAATGAAAGGAATTCTGTGTAAAACAATGGAATTAGAAAAGTTTTCTTCGCGTCATTAGCAAAGTAAAGAGTATTACATAATCGGTGCCTCTACTAAATAATTAATGTGAAATACAGATTGCATGAAAGGAAAATTGCCTAACAGTGTATGAATAGCTAAGACGGTAGCCGAATAACACATCTAAAATGGATAAATATTTATAATTGCAATAATAAGGGTTGTTTTAAATTTTATATAGTTTGAAATTTTTATAATAATAGTAGTAATAGTTAAAATAAATTACGATGTAATCTAAAATCACATACCATTTCAGTGGAGTTGAAAACCCCTGGCTAAGCATATGAGTAAATTAACAAGATCAAAAATGAGACGTCTAAGAAAGAATGGAATCAGATAAAATTTTATCAACTAAGAATTAGAGCATAATTTAACTGTGGATCGGGTGGAAAGGAAGAATTTTGATTCGATGAGAACATTATGGATGGGCCGTGAATGCCAAAACAAGGAGCGTGGGCAAGAGAGGATGAAAGGAGAGGACCAGTAAGACTAAATAGTAAAGAGAAAAGGGGCAGGGAGAGACTGCAAAAATCTGAGGGATGTTGGAGGAAAGGCTTGGACCGGAGAGAGTTACATAGTTCAACAGCGTATGGAATCCGTCTCTACCGACAAAACAAGTAAGGGAAAAACAAGAAAACGTATCACCTCATTTTATATTTTCATTATATACGTTTAAGTAGGAAATATCTTTTGACCAACTTTATTAAAGATGAGTTTATGTTATTAATTTGGTATTGTAAATAAATAACTTAAATAATAAATTATTATTATTATTTAATAGACTGTCAGGCCTTTTATGTACACATAAAATACACGTACACTATTTTTAAAATAAATATTAGGAAGTATTTCATTTAAATTTTTAACATAAAAAGTTAGCTTTAGAAAAATAAATTTAAGTCTTTTAAGTACCTTTAATGGCCCACCAGGAGTATGTAAACAGTGGTAGAAAGGTAATAAAGCGCAGTTTTCAAGTCCAAATCGGTCACATTGTCCTATTAGCATCTTAACGTTCGGATTGGGCCCGATTTCAGGTAAGAGCCTGCCGATTAACTGCGGTGCCAACATATCAGGATACAGACTAAGAATTGCTCCACCCAATCGCAAGGCATCGGCTACTAGCATCAATTCTCTGTAATACAATTATGAATTAGATCGTTTATCTTTCAATGCAAATATTTCAATGTAATTTTTTGTAATTCGTAGTAAATTGTTTAGACAGAATAATAATGTTTGTTTCTGTTTCCAGACAATAATTCTGTATGTACATTTTTAAATCACTGAGTGTTTTAATAAAATAGATTATACTGTATACTGTACTGTTATTACTGTTACTATATATACGTACTATACTTTACCTACTGTTTCCTATACTAAATAATATTAAATGATTTATCAAACTTTTATTGATAACATATTGGATGTTTACTAGCTTCACTGTTAATATTAAAACACTTTTTCATCTATCATATTCTTCTAAAATTAAATTAATTAACCAGGTTACGGTAACACTGACATGTACAGCAAACTCGTATGTCTGCATATTTCTTATAAATATTTATTGGTAATTGCATGTATGTTAAAATAATGAAAATATTACAGTAGTAGATACAAAATCACACATTTCAATCCAGTAATCAATATTGCTTGTATAAAGGTTACTATAAAAAAATATAAAGTTTAAAAATGAAAATAATTTTATTACTAAAAGTAAAACTAATTTTGACTAGTTAGTTTAACAGATAAAATGTAAGTTTTACATTAATTAAGCATTTATGAAATTAAATAATTAAGTGATAGTATTATTGTTGAGTTTTTTCTCGTTTATTAAAAAGAAGAAAGTAATCATGGGTAAGTAATCACTGGTAAGCTAATTATTAAGAAAAACGATCTTGCGGTTTTTTTCTAAATGAATCTCTCCCCGTCTTAGCGGAGTTGTTTCCAATAAGGATCTCTCCGTTTTGCTTGAGAATAGGATATTTGATAATGGAACATTTTGCGCATTGAGAAAAAAATATTTTTATCCTTTATTTATTTCTGTTATGAAAGAGCGGCCATAAACAGCTATGATCATTAGCCTGGTGGAAATTGGTAGCGTAAGAAAAAGTGTCATGCCTGACCGAGATTCGAACCCGGGACTACCGCACAAAATGCCGATACGCTTTCTACTCGGCCACGGCTAAGTCGTAACAAGTCGACTAAGTGGGTAACAAAAATATTAAACAAATTTCGTTTTTAAGTGTGAATTTTGAAATTTATAAATATAACTGTTTAACAGTGCTGTTACAATATCCAATAATTTAAATAAAAGAAAATTTTCATAAGTAACTGACAGGGAACTAATTTATATACGGTTTTAATGTAATAACCGTAATATGGTTTTGGTAGTGATAAATAACATGTAATTTTGCTGATGTTAACATTTCAAATAAATGTCTCTCCATTTCTCAAGAGCTCATCTTTATAATTCAATTTTGATCTGTGATGAAAAGCAGCACGCATTACAGCTGCAACATAAGTAGTCATTCTTTGAATTCCTCAACATTCTGATTTTCAACAGATGTTTAAATAATACTTAACTTATTATACTAATTAATTTTGACGATTAAATTGATAAATTATATATATATAATTATATTATATAATAATATACGCATATAATACAGAGTGCTCAACATATAACAGGCCCCATCATTACATATAACACAACATAATTAATTACAAAAAGCGTTCAAAATGATGTCCATCCACTTCTATGAACTTGCCAACACGTTTGATCATCTTTCTGGCTACTCTTGTTAGGTGTAGCCTGGCTATTACCTGCATGGCACTGGTAATGTTGGTCTTCAATTCCTGCAAGATGTGTGGATTGCTCCTATAAACAATCTCTTTTAAGTAACTCCACACAAAGAAGTTTGGACTAGTCAGAATTAAGTTAAGTTTATTTCGTAATTTCATTTAATTTTATAAGTGTATGTTTTTAAAAAAGGTGTTTTAAATTCTTTTGTTTTCAGGTTTTGTTAAATTGTAGATTTTCACATTATTAGCTTATATGCACTTTATTTGTTTTTTTCTAATTAAAGTCCAATTTTGTTTGGCAAATACGAGCTATGTGTCATTTTATTTTTGTTAATTTTACCCAACAATGAGGAAAGGGGCACGACAATAAACAGTGCGCGTTACGATAAGATGCTAAATGCCAAGCTAAATGCCAAGCAATTCGAAGCAAACCCCGAGGACTGCTGTTGAAAGGTGTTCTGTTGTTGCACGACAATGCCCGTCCACATACTGCTGCCTACACTGCTGAAACGCACCAGAAACTCAACTTTGAAGTACTGACTCATCCTCCGTATAGTCCTAATCTTGCCCCTTCTGATTACCACTTGTTTGGTCCACTCAAAGAGGCATTAAGGGGCCGTCGATTTACCTCAGACGAAACAGTGAAAGAAGCGGTGCGTTCTTGGCTCGCAGCTCAACCGAAAACCTTCTTTTATGAGGGCATCAGGAAACTTGTGTAACGATGGACCAAGTGCGTTGAAATGCAAGGGGACTATGATGAAAAGTGATGTACATGTAAGTTTCCTATTTGTATTGCAATAAAATTTATAACTACATTGCGGATAATAATTGACCTACCCTCGTATATTTGCAACAATCCAAAGAATCAACAGAAAATATTTTACTTCATTTCTTAGCAATTTTTCAAACTTCTTATATTTATGAATGAAATCATACGTAAAATAATGCATGGGAAAATATTTTAGTCCAGCATACTCATATTATGGTGCTTATAAACTACTTACGCCTGTAAAAATAAATTACTGTAAAAATAAATTAGTAAACTGTAAATAAGATGAACTCCAGGACTACTACATTTTTATCACAAGAATACTCCTCGCGAAGCTAAGAAAGTACAGCTCCTATTACAATTGTAACAATCATACAAAAATTAAAATAATTTCATAAAACGTTCTGAAAATTTACTCTATCTTATAACAATTCGATGAGTCGAATTTTTTATTAAGATTGAGTCATTTTCATGAATTTCGTGAGTATCTTTTAATTTTTTAATGTTTGTTGAAATATAATTAAAGCTATACTTGCTATATCCGCTAGCAGTTTATTAGGAACAGAGTATCAATTATATCATAATCTTCACACTTTTAATTTTTACCTATTAAAATACATGAAACACATTGCAACAAATTGCACTGTCAGATATACAGATCTATGTGAACACGATATTGAAATCAAATCTACTAATTTACTTCTACCTTTTTATTAATCAAATAAATATCCGTATAAATACGTAATATATAAAATATTAATATTGTAATTAGTATAAACAGATATTATTTAATTATTGTATATGAATACATTGAAATTCTTGAATTCGGTTTGAAGCTAGGTTGAACATTTTTCACCACTCATAATTGATCTCATTTCTTATGCACATAAAAAGGCTAGTGTAAAAATCGTCCGTACAAAATCATAAAATAGGTAAATATTTTATGTCTTATTCAAAAAATTTACAAATAAGAAGGTAGGCATGGCACAGGTATTATATAGTAAAGTAAAAATATAAAATTTTAATTTAAGCATGCAATACTTCTTTACAGTTAAAGCAATATTACTTGAGGCAAATATAATCAATAAAAGTTAATTAATGTAAAAAAAAATCTACATAGAAATAATAAATAAAATTGTTAGTTACAACCAAATTAAACATCATTAACAAAAAAAAGAAAAATTCATGTTTGTTCGTTTAGTTTTAATTAGTATTGAAGATAGATGGATACATTCTTATTATTGTTGTTATTATTTTATTTTTCCGGTTCGTCATATGTAAGGGTGTAAAGGGCCCTTGTATTTTATTTAAAAACACCAACACAATATATTTAGGCACTCGCATATATTAAAGACACTGAGAACATTTACAGAGTGTAAAGGGCCTTGATATTAAAATAAAATATTAAAAAATAAAATAAAAAATAATGTCTTCACAATACCAATATTATTGAAAAATATCCATTTCATGGAATGAAACTACTTCGTTTTGAAATTCCTTAACACAACTAAAATTTACTTATGCACTTGTTATTAGTCCACTGGCGTGTACATAAGCAACTACTTATTTCTTTTTCATTTTCCAGATCAGCAGCAATATTATTTATTAGACCGATCCTCTTTCTGAGGTCCTCGAATATGGTAAACTTTTCTATTAGCTGCTTGACTGTAAGTACTTTATAACAAACACAGCACACTGGTCTTTCTTCGCCAGTTAACAAATATGAAATTGTTATTCGTGGGTGACCGATTCTAAGTCTGGTCACCGCCAATTTTTTCTCGGCGAGTCAGCATCAGGTCGCTCTAACATTTATATGGAGAAGTTTTAACACAGTTTAGTTTCGTATTTTATCTTCTCCAATCATTGCTCCACCTGTTTCTTATTGTATTAGGTAGACAATCTTTAACATCTGCCGCTTGTACAGGAATTCTATCCAAGTTATCACAGACTGGTGCCTCTCTGGCAGCTTCGTCTGCGCTTTCATTTCCTGCAATACCAGCATGCTCTGGAATTCATACAAATACACATCGCTGTCATTGTCGATTTAAAACGTACAAAATGTACAGGATGTTTGAAATAAGGACGTCCTTAATGTTCTTTTTCCGAATTACAATAAGTGTACTTATCGAGTCGGACATAAAAGCACTCTCTCTTTGCAGAAATGTTCAGAGCAGTGAAGAGCTTGCAGAATGGTAATAAGTTCTGCCGTATAAACACTTGCCATATCTGGCAATTTCCAAGAATGGAGAATGGCTTCTCCATTTACATATATGGAGCATCCAACACCGTATTCGGTTTTAGAACTGCCAATATAAATTTTTATGTATACTTCGTAGCTACTGACGGTTGATAAAAATTCCAGTTGGATGATTACTGCTGGCTTCTCTTTTATTTTTCAACAGAAGAGATCCAATATTGTGTTAACCGCTGGTAAGAGCCATGGCGGTAATTTTTTTGTAGAAATTTCTAATGTCTCTGGTAAAGCAATTTCAAATTTTCTTGTTAATTTGTGATTCCTTAATCCGGTTGGTCTGGAATAAGTAGCACAACATTCGTATAATGCAGCCAAAGGATGATTGTTAAAAGATTTATTATTTATATGGGTAGGCAAGCCCATGTATTTGCCGCATATCTTAGCAATAGGATCTCTTCTGGCAATTCCGGCTTCCGACATTGACTAGTCGCCGGACTTGTACGGAAAGCGCCTGTGGCATATCTTATTTTGCTGTTATTTATTACGTCTAACTTTCTTAAATGTAATTGTCTAGCGAATGCTTACAATATATCGGTTGTCGAGTTTCGATTAAACCAATGCTTTATACAACCTCAGTAGTATTCCTTTATCAGAGCCCCAATTGAAGTTGGATAAATGTTCCATAGTGTAGAGAGCTTTTGTGCATCTATCAATCAAGTTCTGTATATGTAATCCCACTGAAAGCATTTATCTAGTAACAGATCTAAAAATCATACATTATCTTTGTATTCTATTGGATGGTCATCGATAGTCAAAACAAGACTTTCGTGAGGAATTCTCTTCCTACAGGAGTGTACACAGCACGTTTTATCTGGTACAAATATGAAACCATTATTTTTCGCAACTTTGTTGAGGGTGTTTATCGTACGTTGCAATTTGTACTTCGCCATAGCTGTAATGTTGCTGGTATACGCAATTGTCAAATCATAGAAAAAATCACTTCTGCTGATTTCTGCTGGAATGGTTAATATCAGTTTATTGATGGCAATCGTGAACAAGGTACCACTCAACGGCGAGCCTTCTGATACGCCATTTTCCAATCATTTTTTCTGATGAATATATATTTCATAAGGTTAGGTCTTCTAAGCGTGATTCCTGGCGCTCTTTTGAACAAGAGCAAGGAAATAAGACCCAGGGGTGTCGTGTATAGAGTTCTTGGTCATAAGAAGAAAAAAGACAATTTTCTGTCGGTTCTTTCGATCCAGGATGGAGTTGTAATAGACAAAGATCATGTCCTCACTCTTCTGATGAACGACCTACTTCCAGATGATACTGACCTCGATCCAGGAGATACCTCTTATCATCGACGTGTTCGGGGAGTAGAGGAGTAGGTTTTTGCTCTGAGAATTTGTTTTCTGAGATTACAAAGTGATTTATAACCTGACTAGGAATAAAGTCCCCGGATATGATGGTATCAGAGTGGAGCTCCTTGTTCGTACGTTGCCAGTAATTCTTGGTCCCTTGACTGGGGTTTTTAATAGGATACTTTTTGCTGGATATTTTCCAGCGCGTTGGAAACGTGATAAGTTGAAGCTATTCTTCAAAAGTGGCGACGAGGACAGCACTGTACGTTCTGCTAACTGGCCTCTGACGCTCTTGCTTGTGGTAGGTAAGGTATTCGAGAAGGTCTTGTACCTCCATCTTAATAGTAGGTTGAATTCTAACCATATGCTGATGGACGACCAGTATGGTTTTCGCCCTGGCAAGGGCACAGAATACGCAATTCTTAGGGTAATGGATTTGGCTTCGACAAGCGAGTACAAATATGTATTCAGCGTCTTTTTGGACATACCCGGGGCCTTCAATAACCTGTGATGGCCCTCTGCCTTGTTTCAGCTTCAGCAACGTAGCTGAACGCAAAACGAAATTAGAACTCTCTCGAGCTACTTCATCAACAGAACCGTCGTCCTTCGCGACGGCGGCTCGGAAGTAGGAAAGATCCTGTCAAAAGGTTGTTCACAAGGCAGTATTGAAGGTCCACTCGTCTGGATCGTCGAGTTTAATTATCTAATTGGGTTGCGGATGCCAGTGCTACCGTATAGTGGCTTATACCGACGATGGGTTGCTGCGTGTCGAGGGTACCTCGCGTGCCGAGATAGAGCTCAAAGCGACACAGTAATGCAAGATTGTCAGTTTGTGAAGTCTTCAGCATAAGATGGTATTCACTGCGGAGAAGACCACTATGATGTTTCTTAAAGGTCGTCTAGCCGTGACCCGTAACCGACGGGTCGTGATGGACAGCCTTCCGATTAGGTACGTTATCGTTCAGAAATATCTGGGTGTCATCCAGATATTTTATGAGACTTCAATTCAAGGAGCACCTTCAGTTTGTCGCAAGGAAGGCTATTGATGCCTTCTTTGGTGTCGAAGAGTCATTCATCCCCACTGGGGGTTGAATTAACGTACCATGCGTATTCTTTATAAAGGTGTCTGTGAGGCCATAATCTTGTATCCTGCGTCCGTTTGGGTTCATCGTTTACAATTCCATTGCTTAGGGATATTCTATTGCGAGCCCGGTGTCTTATATTGTTAGCTGTTGTCAGCTAACAAGAACTGTCTCGAGAGAAGCAGTCTCTCCTAATCACTGGCATCAAACCCACTTACATTTTAGCTACGGAACCTAGCAAGCAGTATGTTTTTAAGAAAGGAGGCCTTCTTACGTCTTGGCGTACACGAGAAATCGAAGACCAAGGTTTTGACTCTTGGCAAGCTAGGTGGAACGATTTTTCTACTGGTCAATAAATGTGTGGTATTTTTCCAAATGTTAGAAAGCTGCAAGCAATTAGTCGGGTCTTCACCAATCGGTACACAACTCAATTCCTTTCAGGACATGGTGCTTTTAGGAATAGTTTGCCTAGGTTTGGTTTGGTTGATTTGGGCTTTTGCTTGAACTTTTTGATCGATGATACTGTGGACCATGTCCTTTATGTTTGTACTCGGTACAAGGCTGAACGTACCAGAGTTGTTAGGGAGCTCGAGAGAGTGGATTCTTTCTTTGATCTGCGAGTCAACCTTTGATCTCGCAGAGAATGGACCATTGTGGCTGGCATCCTCCGTTTTCTCGCCCTGAGCATCTCGGATGAAGGTCTATAGTAGAGTAGCACCCCGAGTGGCTAGGGACCGCCTGGGCAGTTGATTGGCCGGAGGTAGGCGTGTTGGCATCGAGCCACGGTTAGTTTAGAAGTTGTGGTATTATTATTGAATGTTAGCCGTCAGCGGAACAACGGCTGCACCCGAGAGTATGGTTACTATGCAACCGTGAGGTGTAGCGTCGTTTTGACGAGGGAAGTTTTGAATGAGCAAGCATCACTACCGGCGGAACGGCGACAGCACTGCTGAGTGATGTAGTAGCATCTCGACGATGGTAGTAAGTAAGCAAATGTCATGCGGGACTCTGCGATGGAGCTGAGTGGGATGAGGAGGAGGTCTGTCCGCATCTCCCTTGTAGATCATACCGGAGTCCGTAAATTAACCAAGTCAGGGGTATGAACTGAAAGTTATGTTTACTAAGGGAACTAGGACTCAATTTCATTGTTACGAACAATATTTGTGGTGGTATGCTGTTTCTCATTTTGCCTCAAATCTTGAAAGACATTTAGACTATAGTGGCTCAGTAAATGTAGAACTAGGCGTGGGGTTCGTACTTCCGCGAACATGGTTAGTTTGTTCAAAGGGCAACGATGTAGGACATTCAAAATGTCTGGATGAGGCCTGCAGCGAAGGCAAAAGCTGAGTTTAAAAATCACCGATGTAGATGTCTACCGAGGCATTTACATCGGTGGCATCTCAACGAGGCGTGGCTTATTACTGTGAGATGTAAAAAGTTAGAGACCGAAATCCCGTGAAAGTCCATCACGAACGGAGAGAGTGTGGCGACTGAAAGCGTCACAAGGCGGATGTCTTCCCCTACGGGGTTGGAATATTGAGTATTCATTGTTAACACGTACTTGAAAAGTACGGTCGTTCACGTATATAGTTGCTGAGTAATACTGGCAGATTGCCGCGATTGCTCTATGTAATGGAGCAACATTCCATGACGCCAGGTCATGTCGAATGACTTATGCAGGTCAAAGAAGATTCTGACACAATGTTTTCTTGTGATAAGGCTGTTACATATGATGTTCTCTAAGTTTATCCTTTGATCAGTAGTAGAGTGGTATTGTCGAAAACCTGCTTGATGTGAAGATAAGAGATTTCATTTTTCTAAAATCCAAACGAGCCGATTATTTATCATTTTTTCAAATATTTTTCCCGTAGCGCACGTCAAAGAAATAGGATGGTAACTATTGGGATCTGTCAGATAATTATCTTTCTTTGTAACTGGAACAATATGTGTTTTTTCCACTGCTGCGGGTACATTCCTTCCCGCCTTATCTGATTATATAATTCTATCAATTTACATTTTACAATAGTATTCAGCTGTCTGATCATGACAATGAATTTCATCCCGAGCAGCAGCTGTATTGCCGGCTTTCTCCAATGCTCTCACAAGTTTTTCTATTTTCAATGGTATATATGACTAATTCATTTCCGTTGTGAAATTTAGCAGACCCCTCAAGTTCTGTTTTTTGTGTTCTGAGATATTCATCTTAATTAGCCGTTTTGCTGGCTTCTTCGAAATGATTGACTAGTAACTCTGCAGTTTCGTTTGGAGTTATGGTAGTAAAGTTTGACGCCTACAAATAGCCTTCACTTTCTTTCAAACGTCTGATGCAGTCGTGTTTCTGTTAATGGATGACACGTATTGCAGCCAGGATCGTTTTTTAGAATCTATCATAAGTCTATTTGCATACGCCCTATATTATTTAAAGGCAATTAGATTTTATAATAGTGGACTCTTAAAAGCATTATATGCTGTTTTATTTGTTTTAACAGCTTCACTTATTTCATCGTTCAACCACGGAACGGGTCGCTTCTTGAGCTTCCCACATGTTCTGGGAATATATCTTGATGCCGAATCAAGTATGGCATTAGTTATAGCGTCTACATCAGCTTCGATAATCCCTGTTGTTTCAGGAGGTATCGTCCTAACTACGAAGCTCGTCCAATCTGCCTTATCAAACAACCATCTTATTGATGGAATATATTTTTCTTGTAACGTCAGTTACAACTTGCATCGGAAAAGGATCGCTTCCATGTAGATCCTCTAAAACATGGAAAGTGTACCTCGGTGCTATCGATGCACTTATAAGTGTTAGATCTATACAGGACATTGATACATCTCTGGCATTCTAAAAAGTTCCTGAACCATCATTAAAGATAATGAAATCAGAACCCAGCAGGAACTTTTCCAATTCGCTTCCACGGGGATCTACTCGATATGACTCCCAAAGAGAATTTACGTGCATTGAAGTCACCCACCAGCAGTATTGCTGGGGGAAGGTAAGCAATTAATCGTGCTATGTCATCCTCCTTCCAATCAAAATTCGGCAAGTTTATGCTACAAATAGTGATCTGAAGCGGACGCTTCAGTCTGATTGCGACCGCTTGCAGATATGTACTTATTTCAACAGCTTCGATGGTAACTCTAGTCGATGTTAATATAACTACTCCACCTCTAACCTTATATTTGGCGGTGATCTCGCCAAAATGTATTTATCTTCTTACATAGAAATTTTTATTTCGGCAGAAACTTGTTTCTTGCAGGCATGTACAAAGTGGATCTACAACATGTAACAAGCTTTGAGCTCATTGATGCTCGACAAACATTCATTCATATTCCATTGAATTATCAACTCGCTATTTTTTTAAATTATTTAATCTTTTGGTTTGCCTTTCGGTCATCCTTTTTTCTTCTTCATTTCCATTTTTCGAACAGCTTCATGATCGATAAGTATGTCATCGGCCGGGTAGCTCCCGGCTCCCGGCATAGGACACCACCGAAGCCGAGGACGACGACGACAACGAGCTATCAACCCCGGAGGTCCGATCCGGTACTCTGATTGAACCGACATATGTCCTGGCAGGGAGCGAATGTGCAATCTCTGCACTGACTACAGGCCCCTACATACCAAAGTTTTCAGGGCCCCATGATCCGACATACATGAGCACTTTAAGTACATGTTTGCCATCGCGGAGGACATGTGGATAGCGAAAGGGCCTCCGTTACATCTGCAATCACCTCGACTCTGCCCGCTACATCATCAGCTCTAAAGATGGTGTGAATCCATTTCCTTAATCATTTAAGTTTTTCATACTTGCAGTTGGCCGAAAATCCAGTCCTTTGTAGTACGACCTGTGGGTGGAATCAGACCACCGAAGAAATTCCATCTCCGAGGAAAACAGTCGGAGCCGCGTTAGCCAGCATTATGAATAGTACAGCTGTTTCCGCCCTGGTCGTGGAACGTAGATCTTATGTTCCGGACGTGGGGATTACTTACCTCATGGCTTTGTTATTATCATTATTACTATTTTATTTTTTTTTTAAATGTTTTTTGAAGTTTTTAGGGGCATTCACTACTTTGGTCATTAGCCTCTCCACTTCAGAAAAAATAAAAAAAGGCTTAAATTTTTCACACTTCCAATGAAACTAGAACTATTAATTCTTTCTTGCTTACAAAGTATAACAAATACAGAAATTTAATGACGTTGAATATGGATTCTTGAACATATTACATTTGTTTGTTTACCATCTAGACTTTGCTTTCGATCATCCTTTCTTGCATCTTTTTTCCATTCTCCTTAAGGTTTCAACTTCTGATGACAAAGTGTATGAGGCCTCGGACATGGCACATCTTCCTCTCTTTCTGATACCAGTGACGTTCTGCGGCTGACATCAGGTGATGACAATGTATATGAAGCAATTAGCATCATTGTTATCGAATTTAGACTTAGTGCGATCGTTAGTGATATATTTTCGGCGGCTGACCAACTCGATTCGATTCCGAAAGGTGTAATTTCCGGATACCACAATGTTGCATAACACAGTCCGGAAGAGTTTCCTTATACCTAACAGCCCTCTTATGCCTTACGTACTGCCGATAGGCGGTACGTAAGGCATAACAGGTCGGCTTGCCGTTCGGATCTTAATTTATTGCCTGCCTCTAACTCCCGAAATAGGATTACCAGGCACCATTATGTCGTTCTCCGTTCCTCCACTTCAGAAGCCGGGACTCGGTCTTCATGCCATCCTGCCACTAATGAAAACACCTGAAAGGGTATTTCCGCCAGGGCTACGATCTTTTCTTTCCTCACAAGAAAGAGTCCACGAGCCTCATCACTGCCACCCATCTGTGTATGCGTAAAGGAATAACAGCTCAGCAGAAAGCTGTCCCTCATCCCCTCGTTGCCCCATCATCTCTACCCTTCTGCTGAAGGATACGTGTAACGTAATCGGATATTGCCCGAAATTGCACGTAATCCGCCAACATAAGATCCACGACATTCTCTACTGACAATTATCCAGTAATCCATTCGCATTGCTAACGTTCCCTGTTCCACGGCCACAGTCGAACACAACATGCTCCAGGGTATCAAGCTCCCCGCAAGAGAGACAGAAGGGGTCACCAGTTCACTATCGCACATGCAAGTACTCCCGGAACACGCTGTAACCAATCAAAAACTTGGTCAGCCAGTAGAAGATTTAACCAATTTTTTTATTGACCCAAGGTTTCACTTGCCGAATTTTTAGCGCATCAGTCCACCACCCTGTAGAGGACCGATCCCAGCCATTTGTAATACATTCGGTAAACCATCGCAGCTTTAGCTGCCCTACGAAGAAATCTAAGTCGCATGGCAGCAAGTTGTTGAAACGGAGGGACTCCTGTAGTGAACAACCCCGCCTCAGTCGAGACAGAAGGATATGCCGACGCAATACGGAGAGCGATTCTCCGCTGCACTCCCTCAACTATACGGCGGTTTCGATCCCTCCCCAATGCTTATGACCAAACCTCAATTCTATATAGTAGCTCTAAATTTATAAAATTCTCACAGAGGGCTGTTTTTAGAGGCCTGAAGGCCGGCTACATTGCTCAGTAATCTACTGGGGGAAGATTCCATCGTTCCTGCCTTCCCCGACGTCTCTTTAACATGTACCGTGAAGGAGCGGCGATGATCTAACCACACCCCCAAATATTTCGTCGCCTCCACTTAGAAAATGAAATTGTCTCCAACCTTAATTCATAGCGGAGGCATGAGATGCCTCCCTACAGGAGAGTTTAGAGATGTCTTATAAGCAGAAATTGCCGTCCAACCAATCTTGCACTAGACGAATTGCCGCGTTGGCAGTAGCAACCACTTCGTCAGCGTGTTTCGCGGAGGTCACCAGCGCAAGGTCGTCTGCAAAAGCAATCAGCACCACCCCGGCTGGTTAGTGGAGACAAAGCACCCGTCAAATACCATATTCCATAGGGTCAGTTAAATCACCGATCCCTGTGGAACTCTACACTTGGTCGGAAACTGAAGTCGAGATCTCGGCATGTCATAAACGAGCCATATGTCTTCTAGATAATGCTACCCAAGCCGTCTCGTACCTCCACCAATCTGTTTAGCTCTTAATGCTTCAAACACCGCACCTCAACGTAGCGAATCCAAGGCATTCTTGACATCAAGAAGCAAGATGACCGGAATGCGCCTGGTACGCCAGGTGTCAGCAGCTGCTTCCTCGACAAAGCGGCATACCCGCCCCACAGCGTCTGGGGCAGACCTGCCTTTGCAGAAGCCATACTGATATTCCGATAAACCACCATGAAGCTCCAATGTCCTGTTTCAGCAGAGCATCAACCATCTTTTCTAGTAGTTTGCAGATGGAATTTGTAAATCATATCGGACGGTAAATGTTTGATCGTCCAGGCTTCGATAACAATAGCAACCGGAATTCCTTCCATGACTAAGGGATGTTATCAGACAGTAGGAAACTGTTCATAACCTCAAAACTTTCTATCAGGGTCTTCTCTACAAGAATCCGAAAGACCTAGTCATTCATACAGTCCGGGGCCATCCGACCCCTCACTGTTATGCAGTTTTAGCCGTTTCCTGGGTTGCAGTAGTTCGTCTTCAGTGAAGAGTGACGAGTCGTCAATGACAGTTTCCTCCCTCGGAGGATCATCCCCCTCGTGAAACAACATTTAGATAGCCCCCAAAACTTGCTCCTCTGTGAGGACTGGAGCTTTCCTGCCAAACTTGTTTGTTACCAGCCGAAAGCCATTCCACCAAAAATCTCGATCAATAACCTCAAACAACTGCTGTCAACAGCTCTTCTTAGCTTCTTTAATTGCCACCTTGAATGCTCCCCTGGCCACTACAAAACAATGACGAGCCGTCACTTGAACTTCCGAAGAGCCATGCTTCATGGCTATTGGAGAAATCTCCCGGCCACTCACGCCTCCTGTCTGAGGCAAGCGATTCTGACATTCCACTAACATGCATGACGCGATGGATTACAAGAGACCAGCACGTCGGCTTCGGCATAAACCGCTTGAATCAGTCATCAGCTCTTCCGATGACAACCTTCCAGTCAGATGAGTTTGGATCATCTCTTTAAACCGGGTACAGCCCCGTTTAGACACGATTTTCCGTTCAGGACTTTGAACCCCGGTGGAATCCCTTGTTGCAAACTCAACAAACAGGTGTTGGGAAAGTGAGTCTTCTTCCAGAACATCTTAGTCCACGAATCGAGACACCTGACTGCTTAAAACAAAGGTAAAATCTATAGCAGATGTTGATGATCCTCTGGAAATATGTTGCCATTTGTTCGTTGTGGCATAGTTGATTGGCAACCGCTATTCTACCTCTGAGCTGGAGGCCCCTGATATCCGTGATGTCCCCGGCAAACTCACATGACTTTGCATTAAAGTTACCGCTACTACTAGGTTTTCCGTTAGATGACGTCCAATCACCAGAAATAAGTCATTTAGGAACTCTATATAACAGTCAAATCCAGACTCGGGAGAGCAGTAGCAGTAAAATACCGTCAGTACGCCTAGATTTGCACTCTTCGTTCTAAACTTACAGATTTCCTTCTTCCCTTGTACATCTATAACCTCTTCTTTATCGCTAAATTCTACGCCGTTCCTTCTCTTTGCCAGCGAAGACAAAGTCTTCCCAGGACGTGGGTTTTACGTGGACACTGTGCCACGGAAGATGTGGATGAAAAATTGTCCATAATCCTATAATACGCCAGTCACGATGTCACAAGCTGGGGCGGAAAGAAAGTTGGGCGTGCTCCGGATCATTGAACCTGCCTGAGTTTCCCCAGTCAGCCGCCTCCCACAAATTTAACCCGGGCGGGGAGTCAGGCTCTCCCTGACTCATGATACCAGCATATCAGGGTTCACAAGTGACAGTAAGGACTCCGATACCCTTACCTATGGGGCAATCCCTGCCAAGGGCCTATGTGACTGACTCATGCTAAACGGCGCAAGACGTCGGCAGAACAAGCTCACAGCAGCCTATCTCAACCCGACTCCAGAGCCGGGAAGAGGGATGGGCACTTCCCGTCCGCACTCTACCCAGCATCGGCAAACAGATTATGGTCATGCCTCCCACCCCCGCTATTTTCGGACGGACGTGGGGTTGGATTTATCCGGGGCATTATTATTATTGTTGTTGTTATTTTTATATTATTATTATTTTTATTATTATTATTATCGTTAATAGACGTTTTTAGGTTTATCTACTTAAAAATGTAAATTAACATAAAGCTTGGATTATTCCAAAGTAATTCTTTCATTACATTAAACTGCCATATTTAAAAATTTAGGAGCAAAAGAAACGAGAAATACATGGCTTATTATTATTTTAATATAAAACTACGATTTTTTTTCAGAAGAAGTTATTTCAATAGTTTAGTACTGCCAGTATACATACATATAATTATATTAATCAATATGTAATAATTATATATATTAATAGTAGATTTTGAAGTTAAAATACTAAAATAGGCAAAGTAGTGCAACTAAACAAACATAGAATTTTTTACTTTCAAAACAGTCAGGGCAACATGGCTTTTACTTTACCAGAGAAAACATTTGCGAAGTATATTAAAGGAATTTTTAATTAAACTTTTTATAAAAATAGTAACTTTAGCGAAATATACAAAAAAAGACCCGAAAGTAATATTAAAGAATATGTAAATAAGTTAAATTTAATACGCTTAAAATTAAAAATTTTACATTCCATATTTTCATTATTTACTTAACAAATTGTTTTCTAAAATAAAGTAATTACTAAGTATGATAAAACTAAACACATCTTAAAAATAAAAAAGTAGCGTAGCAGAAGAATATTTGTGATTTAGAAAGGAATGAATGATTAATAAAAGTTGAAAAAGAAATTGGCAACATCATAAAACAGAAATTGTAAAAGGTAGTTAAAAATATCTAATATAAAAACTTTAAGTGACATAAAAATTATCTAATTTATAACGAAAATTACTTTTTTGAAAATAACTAAATCACAACATTTATTTAATGTCAATAAAAATATAAATATAACCTTACGAACTAATGTTTATTTTTAAGCTAATGTTTAAAATTTTATTTGTAACTGTTTTTTTTTTTTTTTTTTGGTTTTTTTTCATATGCGATTTGACAGATATATGGCCGACATTAGATGTTTTGACATAAAATTCATTTTCTTATGAAGTCAATTTCTAATCATATAATAGTATAAATTATTAATAAAATTAACGACCATCTAATCACCACTTACGAATTCTTAAACTCTTTTTTTCTTCCTTTACTACAGTTTGGGGCTTACGATCTTCTCCTCTAATAAATTCCAAACTATTTATATTACTAAACATACAGTGTAAAATATAAGTTCAACTGGAATCGTTAGAATGTTAAGCAGCACTTCCATGGTTTCGATTAAATTTTATCGAATATTACCATAAATTAACGATAATGTTTTATGGTTAAAGTCAAATTTCTTTCAGTAAAAGCTATAAATAAAAAGGTGAAATTATAATTGCTAAACTTCTATATTCGGTATTCCATGGTCCTTGGCATTTTTCGAATTCTTGGTTTTCAAATGTGGTGTCTTTTTCTTCTGTCCCTTCTCCCCAGAAGAAAATCATAAATAATCACAAAATACAATCATTACACAATAATTATTTCTCTTACCACTAATTTCTTAATTACATCATAATATTTTAAAATTCAATTAAAAATTAAAAAACTACTTGACAAAATTACTAACACTACAAATATATACATTTAATAAGATAAAGAGTGTAAAAGACTTTAAGGTCAAGATAAAAGAGTTTTAAACAAAGAAATAATAAAGAAATCGAATAAAGTTTTATAAGCATGAGTCAACAACTGCTATCATTAATTACCTACAAGCGAAAGAAAACAACACACGCAGACAGATACACAATAGAATACAGCTAGACAATATTACAGACAAATTACGAGAGCTGAAATCAAATAACACGAATGTATAAAAGAACAAATATAAAATATAACTATTTATAAGTAGACATTTGCGTAAAAAATAAATAATGTATAAGAGATAAAATAAACAGAGAGCGGTCATGCATGACCTAACTCACGTGTTTGACCCCTTGAATTACCGGACTCACCTCTGCAGCAACCTGACTTCTGCCCTATTGAAAACATCCAGCAGTTGAAAATCAGTTATAGAGCATCTTCTCATTACCAACTCACAAATGTCATCACATAAGTTATACATTTTTTAACATTACTTATTCCCACAAAAAAAAATAGTATAAAACAGAAATATTGATTTAATAAATTCTGTAAAAATAGGTTTTTAAATTAATTAGTTTAATTCAGGAAAGGTTATATGTTAATAAAAATTGTCATTTAAACAGGTATAAATTCCATTGAAAGGTAAAGAAAATTCTAATCACTATTTTCAAAATCTTTAATACTTATTTAATGGAAAGCTTTTCAAAATTTTCTTGACATAACTCTAAACTTTTAAGAAATTCATTAGCAACTTCAAAGCAAATAAATTTACAATAAAAGTTCAGTCAGTTAAATACATAAAACGGAGTTAGAGATAGAATGTCTAATCTCTTTTCTCTTTGAGGACTCATAAACTGTAAGAAAAAACTTTCCTGATTTTGAAATCAAACATTTCCATAAAAGGAAGTATTTTTGTAAAGTAGTATTCAATTTCAGTATATTTTATTAAAAAAAAGTCCAACATTAGATTTTCTTTTGCATAAAGTTGACTGTATCCAATAATATATTTTTTCAAGTTCGTATTTTGAAAAAATATGTAACTTTTTTTAAAATTAACCTTATCGCTTTAATTTTTTTTTTTTGTTTTTTCAGTATCCCTTCATACAAAGAATATCATGTTAATTATTAGTTCAGGTAGAATAAAGAAAAATCGATTTTACTTCTCCTGCTGAAAATCACTCTTGGTTGCTTTTTGCACATTTATAATATTTATTGATCACTACTCTGGAATTACCTACGTAAATTATTCAAGAATTATTATCAGTGAATGTTAACCGTTAACGAAGACTTATATTCAAGAAAAGAAAATTGTTGATGGCTTCAACCGGCCTCCCCCACCCACCAAAAAAAATATTTTCTTTTCAACTACACCCTCCCACACTAAAAATGTATTTTTTGAAAATGAAAGAGAAAGGATATGAGAGACATGGAGAGCTCGTGACTCCTACAATAAAGACCAATACTAGTGCAACGAAAACTGACACACAGCCTGATGGACAGCCCCCAAAGAATAGTACT
Source organism: Lycorma delicatula (assembly GCF_047948215.1). Classification (NCBI taxonomy): domain Eukaryota; kingdom Metazoa; phylum Arthropoda; class Insecta; order Hemiptera; family Fulgoridae; genus Lycorma; species Lycorma delicatula. The sequence goes on along the minus strand of NC_134455.1, from coordinate 275,446,893 downwards.
GGAAATAGAACAAAGACGGAAAGGCCAGAATAATGCACACAACCACTGAAGGAAAGGTTACAACGATGTAGATCGAGGAAATAACTGCGAAAGTAGAGCATCTGGCTACAGCACTTCCAATAAGCGTAGATAAAAAGTGAAACGCACCATAAAGGAAGTCGATGAAGAATTACTCCCTACAGTTAACAAGCTAAGGAGGATGATTAGTGGAAACACACCTAAAATAAAGAAGAGAAGCACATCACAGGTAGCAACACAAACCGTGGTTGCCACAGGCTGCCCTTTACAAAATGGACTCGAAAATGGAATCATCAATGAGAAAATGGCAGAATTCATAACAAGAAAATGGCCAAAAGGTACATACCGCAGTACCAACACAGGCCTCCCTGGCAGAAGAGATGGAGCTATTGATACAATTGCGATCGTAGATATGAAGGAGATTGTGGAGAAAAACCACTGGAACAAAGTGACCTGCAGGGAATTACGGGATTCACCACAGCTGAAGAAATAACTGCATATTAGTTAATGCTCTGAGTGCGGCGTGAGATCAAGTGCTACCAAAAAGACATACAGGCAAAGGACACCCTCCTGTATACTGGTGAACGTAAGAAATCTGCGAAAAAAGAAAAGAATGCCACAAATATAGAAGACTGGCTACACGCGATCGCCTTGACTGACTCAGAGCAATAGACAAGGCCCAATTCAAAGAGAGCAGGAGGCAACTTGATGTCATGATCAGAGAATCAAAGAAATCCTGCTGACAACGTCCGCTTTCAGAGGTGGACTCAGACCCTTGCGACCCTAAACATTGCTAGTAAAAAGGGTCCTGAGACCAAGAGAACCTACTACAACAGATGGAAAGGAAATCAGCTACATTCTCCCTGGTGGAGAAGTTGTTGCAGCGGGCGAACGAGGCAACGAGTGACCTTCACCGCTGTTCACTGAAGGGGAGCTGGCTGCTGCTGTGAAACGCACATGCTAGCAGATTAGTCACCCGGGCCGGATCTACTACCTAATATGGTGGTTAAGGCAGCAGCCCAGGCCGCACCATATGCATTCTTGGACGTTCTGATTGCATGCCTGAAAGAAGAGGTATTCCCGGATAGGTGGATGAGGCAGAGACTGGTGCTTATGCATAAGATAGGGAACGACCCGGAACTTCCCACTTTATATAGACCACTCGCCAAGATAAATGCAACCGCAAAATACTGGAGCGACTATTACAGAACACACTCGTTGAATCAGTAGAAGAGACGGGCAGACTTTCTGCAAGATAATATGGTTTCCGTAAGGGCAGTTTCGATCTTAAAGCGGTTGCTTCTGTCCTCGAGATGGCTTGTAATATTACAAGGAATAACGGTTGTCAGTTCACGGATAGAATGTGCGTGCTGGTCACTTTAGACGTTAGGAATGCCTTCATAGCATAACACACACGGCTACTGGACACTCACTTCACTCACATGGGATCCCTGAATATCTTATCAGGACTATTATATCTTGCCTGACAGGACGCAAACTTATGTGAAGTTGAGGGAAACATACTAGAACGAGCATTAGACAGGGGAGTAACGCAGGGGGTCAGTTCTTGGACTAACCCTCTGGAACCGCTGCTACGACGATGTGCTCCGACTTCCGCTGCCCCTCGGGAGTCACCCTAATGGGGTATGCGAATGATCTAGCGCTGGTGGTCAAAGCTAACAACAAGAGAGAGGCTGTGGGCAAAATACACAACGTCTATGACAACATTAGAATACGGATGCGAGGAGTCGGACTAAATTTGATACCTAAAAAAACCGAAGCTGTAATGATAACTTCAGCCAAACGGTGACCTAAACTCACGGGGTTGGTCTAGTTGTGAACGCGTGTTTGCAAATCAGCTGATTTCGAAGTCGAGAGTTTCAGCGTTCAAGTCCTAGTAGAGGCAATTACTTTTTTACGGATTTGAATACTAGATTGTGGATACCGGTGTTCTTTAGTGATTAGGTTTCAATTAACCACACATCTCAGAAATGGTCGACCTGAGGCTGTACAAAACTACAGTCCACTTACACTCATCCTCATTTATCATCCTCATTCATCCTCTGAAGTAATACCTGACGGTAATTCCCGGAGGCTAAACAGGAAAAAGGACAGGAAAACGGTGACCTAGGCTGATGTTCACCGTGAAAAGACAGCGCATCACGTCTAGGCCACATGTGAAATACCTGGGCGTGTGGATTGATGCCAGGTTACGCTTTGGAATACACACTCTTCAGGCGAGTAAAAAAGCAGACAGAGTGTTGAGGATAGTTGCTAGCCTGTTGCCCAACTACAACGGCCCCAAACAGCAAAGAAGGAAACATTTTACAAGCGTGGCCCGCTCCACGTTTCGTATGGCGCTGAAGTGTGGGCAGGAGTCATGGTGTATGGTAAACACAGAGGGTCGCTGGAGGCCCACCACAGAAGGTGCTGTCTCCGATTATTGTATCAGGTACAGTGGCAGAGGTCCTTGCGGGACTCCTTTCCATAGATCTAGTTGTGGAACAACGAAGGAGGAAATAGGAAGCAAGGAATCTTCCTCCCGAAGAGTGAAAACAGTAGCCTGCTGAAGTATTGACTGAAATGAAATACATATGACAGCAGAGAGGGGACCGAGGTGAGAAGGGTTGATGGACGCACCGAATGCTTGGAGACATAAAGCGCTGGAGCAATAGTCGCCATGGCTCGGTGGATTACTACCTCACGCAGTTTCTGACGGGACATAGTGGGTTCAGGTCCTACCTGCATAGATTTGGTATGGATCTCTCCAACTTGTGCTCAGTGAGCAATGAAGAAGAAACCGCTCATCACATACTTTTCTGGTATACCAGATATGATGAGAGGAGAAAGCCACTAGACGCTCTACATCAGTAGGACATGTTTGCATCAGAAAAGGTGCAGGACATACTGTTACACTCAGAGAGGAACTGGGTGATGATTGCTGAATGCGTTAAAACAATCATGCATGACCTAAAAGCCTAGGAGGAGACCCGTGATAGAGTTAGGTGCTGGTGATAACTGATAATTTTGGCAGTAACTAATATAAATGAAAGAGTATCCGTCCTCTGCACCCAGGCCTTCTCTTATGTGCCTTAACAGATGTGTGTATAATATTTGGCTACATAGATAGTAGGTAGTATTATAGGCACCTGTATATTGTATTTCCTTTACATCTGTTGCTCACTTTGTCTATAATATTGTATCATTTTATTTATTGTATTTTTGTATTTTATTTCTGGTACTATTTATTTTTGCATTATTTATTTATTGTATTATTATCCTTACCAAAATTTTAAAATGTATATTATTTTCGGATATATTAAGGATTTCTATAAGCTACATATTATGTATAAATGTAGTGTACGATCGGTGTACATTATAAGGGTGATTGTATTGTATAATCATATTCATTGTAGTCCCCTTATCTGGGGGAGTAATAAATATAATTATTATATTATGATATAAAAAAAAATCTTGCATTATAATATTGTAAATATAATGTATTCATTTCAGTCTCTCTTTTAGGGTAACATCAACCATTGTTTATTTGTATTCTGATGTATCATTATTTTATTTCATTATATTATTTTTACTTTACCAATATGTATTTTGTGTATTGTAAGAGATTTCAATATGTATTTCCATTACTGCATATTATGCATGAATATAGTATAACACTGGTGTACTAATGGGTGATTGTGTTACATAATCGCAAACCATGTAGCATGTATATAATGCATTATGATACTGTATATTGTACAGGGTGATTATATAATTATTTTTAAATTCCAGTATCCCTTTGGGGGTAGAAAGAGCCATTGTTTAATAGTATTATGTTGTATTATTATTATTATATTATTTATTACTTTACTATACCAATACGTATTCTGAATATTGTTTGAGGTTATATAATGTACTTTTATTGCTGTATACTATGTATGAATGTGGTGTACGAATATGTGTATGGGCGATTTCCTCCTACCTGATAGAATGCTTATTAGCTATGCCAGGAGGGAGGATAGCCAGAAGTGAAGGTTTAGTCGGTAGTGTGCAGGTGTATACTACGCTCTTCTTAAAACCTAGCGGAACCTGATAACGACCCTGACACCGCTTCGGCGTCTGTAAAATGGATTTCCCACCTCTACAAAAAAAAGGAAGCAGACAGTAAAGTTGTCTTTCGTAACACATCAAACTAAATTTATTAAACCTATGGGTTATTCCTAAGCATAGCATTTGAAAGTTTTATGGATTTTAGCGTATCTTTAAATTTACAGCACAATTAGAAATAGAAAGCATTAATTTTGGATTGTGTTACAATATCTCGAAATAATTTAATAGCATGAACCTTGTTAGAAATATAAAATTGTTTGAAACCTCTAATATAAAAGTTATGCACTAAAAGTATGTTTTAAATTGGGGAAATTATCTGTGCTAGCAGTTTATTTTCTGCTAATTTCAAACATCGAATTCTTAATTTTAAGACAGTTATAAATGGATTTAATGGTTACTCTGCACTAAACAAAATAAAATAACAGTAAAAATTAATAGTATAAAACGTCTGCAGGTATAAAATAAGCATAGATTACAGACACAAATATTTAACAAACATAAATGAATGCCTAATATGCAGACTATTTATTTTATGCAATGGAATATATATATATATATATATATATATATATATGCATTTAGTTATATACAAGCAAAACTGATAATGACAATAATCTATTGATAAATCATCCATAATCTATGACTTTTAAATGACTTAGAAATGATAATCAATACTTGTGCGGTAATCAATACTTTAGTCAAAATATGCGGTACCAGTATTTTATTGTATCTGTAAGTGCTTATAAAAAATATAATGGAGTTATGAATGATTTTAATAAGGATGGTAAAATTACAAAAAAATTGTTTTAATTAAAATTGTTCAGTATTATTTATGTTAAAAGGTTGCATACATTGCTATTTCATCAGTTACTTCAACCTCCCACTTCGCCTTCTGGTAATTTGTACAGTTTTCACCCTTCGTAAATTAGATCGTATCTTCCAGCTTTTGAGATTTTTCACAAAATATTTTTGGAATTACTCGAAGACTGTAAGGGCTACTATTTTTTTCCCCCTTATAATGTTCTTGTTAATGTTTGCACTTTAAATTAAAATTGTGATATGAAGTTTCACTGTTGTTTTAAATGATAGGTTTACAGCATTTTTCGTAAATGATTTTATGAAATAACATCATTGAACGTTGAACAAAAGCAAATAACTCTGAAAGAGAATTTTTTTGTTGAGAAGGAAACGTTAGTAATAATAGTTTAAAACGATAAATAAACGGAGAAATAACTCCTAGCAATATTCCTCAAGTTAAAATTATATTTATTTATTAATTTTAAAAATTTTACTCCAGTTTCACGATCCAAAATGCGATTTTCTTCACAAATAATAAAAAAGAGACAAAAGTAATTCGTTTTCAAAATAAATATTAAGTAAAACTTATATTTATTTTCAACCTGAATCCATACGTACTTATTTTTCTCAATGAAAACCACACGGCTACCGATATCAATGGAATAAAATATTTTTAAAACCACGAATTTTACTCTGCTTTTACAGCTAGGATCTGTATACTGATTTACTTTTTTTTAGCGTAATATATACAGATGTATTTTTTCCCATCGCCGTAATTTTTTTTTTCAGTTACCTATCTTACAGAAAGTCATAATTATAAGAATAGTTATTTTTTTCAATATTCTCTCAGAAGAGATTCTCATTTATGGAGCAGTTCATAATATAGTTAATATAAATTTTATAGAGTTTACTATTTTAATTTTTTTATCTGTATTCATATCATATGGAAGGGTAAAATATGGCATTTACCTTTCACGACTCCACTTTACTTTTATCAAATGGAACTGTAGGGCTTTAGTTATTTAAATTGAAGTGGAAATGGTGTGACATCAGTTTAGCAGTAAATCATACACTATGAAGTAGTCTGTTACCCACCTTGTTCCAAAATGTTGATTTTTAGAATGTGCGTAAGATCTGACCTTTGACATTTACTTTGCTACACATTGTTCACACTTTTATACCGTTTTAAAAAATTCTTTACTACACTTACGACTGTGCAAATAAATATCACTACAAATTAAATCAAATCATTGCCGCGAAGATTTTAGAAAGTATTTTCACAATTTCTTAGTGAACCACACACTTTTTTCAGTTCAGTAGTTTGTGAGTGCGTGTTTAGTAAACTGTTAAATAATTTAATATAAACAAATTTTTAAGCATCAAACGTTTTTTTAATTTCTCGTGCTGCCTATTATCGTTACGTTTAATTTTGTAATTTATATTTTCTATTTATTTTTTCTATTGTGTCTCAAATATTAAATCAATTATGTCTATGATAATCAGTACGCTAGCTGGCATTTATCATAAATCATAAATAAATAAATAAATAAATATAACCTTACGTTTACGTTCAATATTATTACGCTGTAAATAATTCCAAAACGTTTGGTTGCTTTATCAAACATTCTTAAAATTAAATATTTAAGAATAAATAAAACTGCATGTACTTTTACACTTAAAAAAATATATATTTCTTAATTTGCTGGTACATAATAGAATATTAGAAAACAATAACATTCTGATGAAGCTGAGTGATATTCGATAGCAAAGTTTGAGTATTTTCAATTTATATTGCAAACTATAACAAATTTATAATTTTTGTACATATTGTATAAGTAAACATTTGTAGGAGTAGGACAAATAACTCGTTAATCCAAGGTTTTACTACTCTACTGTATCCGCCTTCAGATAGTTGAAAATTAATTATATTTTTTTAATTGTCTAAATTTTTTTTTTTTTTGAACTGTTGACCCCTTGCTGTCGTTCTATATACTAAAATGTCTAGTATTGTCTGAAAGAATCTTTACGGATGCAGGGATTACAAGGTGTTTGAACGTCTACATCATATGCTTGTAGTACCCACGTAGGTTAGTATTTATCCGTCAAACACCATAATCATTCCACTACTTGTTTTTTATTTTTCAGTGTGATTTCTTTATCTAATTATCTCAATTTCACTGTCGAAATGATTAGAGAGTCTGATAGTGTTAAATTACATGTCTGCATATACGTGTATGTGTATATGTGGAAATAATAGATAAACTAGAGTTTCATTTTTGTTTTACATGTATTTTTTTTTTGACACAGTTAAATATCTACGACTTACCAGGCGATCCTGGATATTCTGTTTCCAGATGCTCCGGAGGGTGAAGCAGAAGTCGACGTAAGGGCGGGTGAGACACCATTCCCTGGTATACGGGCTGTGGAACCCGTAGATATAGACCGAGTGGTTTCTTGAATGGCACTGAGAAAGGCACCGGGGATTGACCAAATTGACCCGGAAATTTTCTGTCATCTGCTGCCTGTCGTAAGAGAGCCGCTTGGCAGGTTGTTTTGGGGGTGCCTAAACTTGGGTTGCTTTCCGACTTAAGGAAGGTGGCTTTGGTGAGGGTGCTCTTAAAATCAGGAAAGGATCCGAGTGAGGTCAGCAGTTATCGACCTATCAACCTGTTGCCGGTAACTGGGAAGTTGCGTGAAAGGCTGGTTGTGGAACGGCTCTGGGAAAGATCGATATGAATTCCCTTCTAAATCGAGGCCAGTATGGCTTCATGAAAGGGGTTGGCACCGAGGATTGCATCTTAAATGCTCTTGCCGAGGTAAAACAGCCGACTGTAAATATGTTTTGGCAATTTTTATTGACATAGAGGCAGCATTTCCTTCCTTGTGTTGGAGTTCTGTCCTCCATGTGTTGGAACGTCGCAATCACACAGTTTTGTCTGTTTAAGTATGCGCACCTAGTTGTGGAAAAATCCGTCACCAGGGGAAGCCCGCAGGGCTCCGTTCTCGTTGTTGAACTTGCTGTGGAACCTGCTATTCGACGGATTTTTGGGACTGACATTCCCGGAAGGGGTCACGGCCCAGTCTTTCGCCTATAACTGTCTCCTGTTAGTTCCTGGTAACTCACGATTGCAGCTAGAAGACCGAGCGCAGGTGGCTTTGTGGCCGTGTGGCGCAGGTGGCTGATGAACTGTGCGTCTGCGGGAAGGTCCAGTCGAACGAAAACATGATGTTTGACTGCCCAGTTCTTGGGGGACCAGAATTCAGGTCACCCTGGAACTTAGAGGTCAAGGGGAAAATTGGCCATTAGCAAGTCCATTTCCATCTTAACGGATTTGTTAATAAACAAAATTTTCATTTTTCACAAAAAAAAAAATTCCTGGTGTTTATTCAAACCAAATAATCAAAATTGCTTAACAATTACTGTAATCTAACGTTTGGGAATAATAAAGGATTAGATAGAAAAATTTATTTACTGAATATAAATGTAATGAAATATTATAAACAATGTATGCATAATACAAGTATTAACGAAGAAACTTATGTCATATATATTAATTAACCAATTTGTACGTTGTATTTTGTAATTACACATCTCTTTTTTAAATTACTGTAGTAAAACAACGTAACACTGAAGTACAAACCTTTTCTTCGAATATCCCAAATTCTTTCATTTTTAACCCTTTCAATTACGATTTAATATTCTATGTGACATTATCCATTTCATTTCAAGTATTCATTTCATGTTATTTTGCATTCAGAAAAATTTAATATATTATCAAAATATACACATACATATATAAAGTGAAATATAAACATAAAAATTCGATTTTAAAAAATTAATCTTTATGAAATTACATCCATAAGAACAAACTTACATTAATTAAAAATCGTAAAATTAATATAAAGATAATAGATATTACATTCAAATGAGTAACAAATTTATAAAAATAAACTTATTATACAGCTTTTAAAAGATTGATCATTTAAAATCACAGAGAGACATTAATATCAAGATAAAAGCTACATACCCCGAATTACAACTTTCTCATCAATAAACATTTACTGTTAAGTATTTTTAAAAACCATTCTGCTAGCGTGGTTATGAAACTGATTGACAATTTTTACCAAAACCAAGTTCTTAGTTGAACATGGCTTGAAAAGAAACATTAAAAAAGTATACAGTGAATATGTAACTTTTTTACTTTTAAACAATTCTAATCAAGGATATAAATAAAACTTATTTATTGGTCATCAACGGATCACCCTTTCTACACCATAAAACGTTTTATATATATACATATATTTATATAAAACATATATATATCGACCATAATATCCATAATTTTATCGTAAAACTTATTAATACAGAATATTATCCATAAAGAATATTATCTCAGACCAGAAAATTAAAAATCCTTATGAAAGGTCAAAAATGTAACAAACTGAGTTTAATTTTAAAAAAATTTGATTTATATGAAAGGACCTGTTTAGATTAGTACGAATATTGAACACAAAATATTTTCATGTGATCCTAAATTCTGAAGACTGACCGTTTGCATAATTTGAAAATCAGAGATAAGATGTTTCTTATCTTAAAAATGTATGGAATCAGTTATTTTTTTTGTTCGAATTAAGTTATTAAATACAAACCTTCTTCTGGTAAACTGGCAAAAACGTTACTTGTGTTGTCAGCCACTACTATAATGTTAACTTCATCCAAATATGCAGTAAGATTATTAACCTAAATGAGGAAAAACAGCGGTCCAAACACGAATGAGGAACCCCACATCCCAACCACGTAGGGGGAAGACACCCACCTTCTGACGTTACCGGTCGCCACACCACTCCCTCCGTTCCGAGCCCTGAGGGGCTTTAACGGAGGTCGTCTTTAGACCCTCTAACTGATTACATCTTACAGTCATAACCCAGGCCTTGGTCGGGATGCCACCGATGTAAATGCCTCGGCAGATATTTGCGACAGTAAAATACAAATCAAATTTTGCCTTCACGTAGGCCTCAAATGGACATCTTCACGTCCAACCTAGCATGATTCCCTAAAATTAACTAACCGAAACCGTGGAAGCCTAGTCCAAATTTGACAACAGGTTCGTAACGGTGAATGCCTAGAAAACGAACGGGTTGAAAGTTATATCAGTGCTACACTCATTCTAATCAAAATTATGTTTTACGCAACGTAGAAATTCAGACCTACACTCAAATAAGTCGACCAAATTAAGTCACCTAACACGGGAAACGTAACTTCATTGCGGTTCACGCAGAAGCGGGTGACAAACCCCACACCATCACCAGGTCCCATCATGGAGTCTCGCGCGGTATTACCAAGTCGCAATCAGGACCGCCACGGCCCCGGTTGCACGGGCTACCATACCCCAGTAGCGCGGCCACAAATCGAATCATAAACAATATAAATACAAGCCGATGCCAATGCGCCTACCTTCAACTAATCTAATGCCTACGCCACGATCAAATCCCACAACTAACCCCCCTCTACAGACGTGCACATCGCAAGGGCGTGAAGAAAACCAGCCACTACAGACCACTCCTCGCGGATCATCCAGTTAATACGGAGATCCAGAAAGGAATTCTCTCAAGTTCCCTAACAGTTCATGAACGTTCGACCTCATATCGGGGACAGACATAGAGGACGTGGTCCACTGTATCATCAGTTCCACAGTCCGGGCATTGACTCGAATCCACCAAACGGAACCTAGCCAAACTCGCCCGAAAAGCACTATGCCCGGAGAGAAACTGTGTAATATACCGATTGGAGGAAACCAATCTAATCGCACCTACATTAGACACTATAGGAAATATACCATGCGTATAGCGAGCGACCTGTGGGAGATTCGTCCCACCTGACCTGTCAAGACGCAAGGCCTCGGTCTGCAATCTCCTGCTTTCGTTCAGACGTCAATAGGTTATTTACCTTGGAAATGTAGCGTTCCTTACTCTCAGTAGCCAAGATATCTATTGGTTTGACTCCGGTTATAACACAGACTGCCTCCCGCGAGACTGTTCTAAATCGTCTATAACAGCCAGCAAGAGGAGTCGCTGGGCCCGCAGCAAAATGTCCGCGTAACACCTAAAAGCCAAGCGGTGAGTCCAGACAGGTGCAGCATATATCAGAATAGCCTCCTGACATCTATAACCATAATAGACACCTTTGTAAAGATACACATTGTACGGTAATTCAACCCCCAATTGGGATGAATGACTACGGATTTCATAAAAAGCATCAGCGGCCTTTTATACCACATACTGTAGATGTTCCTTGAACCGAAAATTCTCGTCAAGGATAACATCCAGGTACTTTTGAGCCGTAACGTACCGAATGGGGAGACCAGCCATCCTAACCCGGATTCGTCCGGAAGCAGCCAATCGCCCTTAAGCAACATCAATGTGACTTTCTCTGGGCTTAAAATCATGTTTTGTTGGAGACTTTACAGCCGGAGCTGCATGAGCAGCTCGAAACCCTACAATGGTTCGTGAATCCCCTTCCTTCCCTCCCATAAGTTATTAAATGCCCCGGATATGTCCAGAAAAATCCCTTATACATATTTGCATGAACTAGAGGAAGCTATATGTATCACCTTTAGTATGGCATTCTCAGTGCCCTGGCCCGGTCGGAAACCATACTAGCTGTCAATCAGAAAATGATCAGTGACCAATCTAACATTAATGCGCAAATGTAGGACCTTCTCAAAAACCTTGCAAATCACGGGCAAGAGCATTAGTGGACAGTAAGAAGAACTAACAGTAGGATCTTTGTCGCCACCTTTGAACAATACCAAGTCTCCACGCTTCCAACATGCCGGAAAATGGCCGGCGAAGAGCAACCTGTTATGTATTCTAGATAGAGGACCAAGAACAACTGGAAACGCTCGGACGAAGAGCTCCGCTGTGATACAATCATATGCGGGGCCTTGTGCGGTGCCATACTGCAGATCACCTGACGCACCTCCGTCTCAGTGATCTCAGAAGATTGTAAGTCGGTCTCGAAAATCGCTACTTTCCGCCTGACACGCCGGTGGTATGAAACCTCACCCACCATAGTGTCATCCGGGAGCAAATCATTCAGCAAAATATTAAGAACATGGTCCTTATCAATCACCAAATCCCCGCGGACGACAAAGCTGACAAGAGGAGATCTTTCCTGCGCTTATGTCCAAGAGTTCTCTACACGACTCCCCAAGGGTCTCTATTCCCTTGGTCCTGAACGAAGGAACGCCAGGAATTACGCTTGGAGGACCTAATGCTGTGAAAGTACCTAGCCCTTCTTCTGCGGTAATCCGCAGTTAGGACCGCACACCGATCGGGCTCACCACTCGTTGCGCAGCCCTTCTGAGTCGATTCACAGACTGCTTCATTGCTGTCAGATTCCGGGACCACCAAGATATACGTTCCCGGCCAGTGCTTTTAGGAATAGTGGCTTCAGCCGCCGCCACCACAGAAGAGAAATTTTCTGCCAGGACATCTAATGGCAGGCCGTCAAGGTCTCGAGAAAAATCTCTGGTCTGGACTCCAACAAAGAGGAGAATTTCGGCCAGTCCGCCTTCCTATACAGGAAGCGCCCCCGGTAAACAGGAAAGTGCCCCTCGTGGCCATCGCGCAGTTCATCCGCTATTTCAAATAGTATCAACCGATGATCGCTAGAACAGTCGTCGACCACAGGCTAGTCAAGGATCCTGCCAGGGATCTCCCTACCAATGGTGAAATCAATATTTGTACCTGAAAAGGCCCTTCTCTGCCAACCATACCGACATAAGCGGCCATCTGGTCTATAATATTAAAGACCTCAAAATTATGCTGCGCGATGAAACTATCAATTGAGTCACTGCCATGATCAGTGATCCCATTGTGCCAGAGAAGCGACTTCGCGTTAACATCGGCACCATTAAGAATTGGACCAAAAGATGGGCAAAAAGATGTAAAATTTATCGATGAAAGAGATCAATCTACTACGCCCTCTCATCGATACGGTAGAAATGGAAAATGGTCGTTAGTCAAGAACATTCTTCTTACTGACTCTTTTTAAAATGAAAATAGCCTTCACGAACACAACAGGAAAAAATATCAGGCTCCCATCATCAAATTCATAGATGGCACAGTATCTCATATAATGGTTGTGTAACACTGTTAAGAAAACTTTTCTGCTAAATAATTAAAATCAGCTGATGCTTTCGGCTTCAACATTTTAGCACTTTTTCTATTTCGTCTTTAGTTAAAGAGAAAAAAAATTGGATTTATCAGTTTATAAAAGTTTATGTATAATTAAATTTTCTGTTAAAAAAAATTAAATGCTACTTAAATTATTAACAATATGATCTGCATTGTCAACGAACCATACTTTAAATTCTAAATTAAATATTAATTTTTATTTCACGAACTTCATCGTTAAACATTCTCTAATTTTTCTGGAATAGTTTCATGTTATAGTGCATACCTGCAATTTAATATTTAAATAACGCCTTCCACGAAGAATTTTTTCATATTAATAAGCAGAGTAGTTTTGGAGTACATTTCACAAAAAAAATATGGTAAATAACTTGATGGAATTCGTCAGTCACATGTAGATGAATCATTCTGTTCGGTATTTGTAGAATTTTTAATTATATTTTATAAAATAGTAGTTAAAGAATATTCATTTACAATATATATTATTTTCGGATAATTAAAACAAAGTTAATTCTAAAATAAAGCAGAAATCTAACCTCGTCGCCTCTCTGTCATCTATATTAACGCAAGCATCTTCAAAATCACTAAGCACTGCCTGCAAGGGACATGATGATAATTTAGCATGCAACCACTTGTAGTTAAACAAGACGTTCTCGTAAAGATCTTTAAACCTGCGCGATCTCACCATGTGAAACGGCATTTCTCCAAACTGTAAAATGAAGAATAAAGAAATTAAAAATTAAATTTAAACATGATAAACAAAATTAATACTTCAATGTCAAGTATAAAATCTGGAAGTACAAAATTTCGTTCAGTAATTTTCTTTAATAAAGTTATTTCATTTTTATTTTATTATCCTAAAATAATTATTTCTCGATAATTACCCGACCGACTATTACAGTATTTTTAGTTGAAATTACGGATCAGTGAGAGATAGCTGTCTCAAGTATTCACAAAATATTTGAAAAATGATTCAGTTACATGTAAGATTCTCATTTTCTTACATTTTTTAAAATAGATGTAGAAGACACTTCAATAACTTTTAACTGCCTTCTACTAATTTATGGAAAAATCTTCACTAATTTGATAATTGTGTTTAAGGATATAGGCGAAGAAGAAGAGATACCTAGGCATGATATATATTTTGACCCCTAAAATTAATCTAGAATGCGGAATCCTCGATCATCCTACCCCACATATATTGAGGGACGATAAATAAGTTTCCTGGACTAACAAGTAGCATAAAACACCCCTCCTCATGATGTACTTATGAACATTGTCCCGAAAGATCCTTGTCAAAAATTTATGTTATGCAATTCTTGACATATATGCTTAAATTCAGCTTTAGCCACCTCTGATCTTATTGGAGAAGGATATCAGCACTTTTCAGCCCCTTTAATTTTCCACATTCCTTGATCATTTTAACTAACTTTGCATCGATTTTTTAAAAATATCCTCACTTCAAGTACCCTACCTAATTAATAATTGTTACTTTCCTTTCACTACAGTTACTTTCTACCCCTTATATTTATTCAAAATTTGGACTGTTTACGTGTACTGTTCCATTCATTGTCCCAGATCTTTGCTCTCATTTCCTTTTAGACAAAGCACATCATCCAAAAACTATGTACTGCAACAAAACCAGCTAATGTCAAATGATGAAGAAATTTAACCATATTGTTCTTCACTTCTCAACACATCAAACATTTACTCAACACTTCTCTTAAGGTCTATGTTATTAATGATAAGTTATGATCTCATAAAAGTCAAAACAACCATCTGAATAGCAGTACAGATGGTTCTGTACAGTACAGTTTGTACAAAGAAAATCTTACTACATCAGTCACATTTAAAAGCAAACCGACACCACTTCTGAGATAATTTAATTTTCAGTTAGGTTCTATAACTTTAAAAACCCACTTCTCAAAGTACGTTATCAGTTTCTAATGGGAAGTACTTTCAATTCGCAGATGAATATAATTCAAATACATACATTAGAAGTATGATTATGAATATTATTCAAACCTAATTTTCATTATTTTGTGTGTTTTTTTTACATCTGTTTCAATATTATCTGAAAATAAAATTTTACCTTTTTAAAATGTTTAAACATTTTATAATGTAATGAAAATAGCCTAATTTGTAGCCTAACCTTTGCCAGAAAAATTGGTAATATTAATCATAAAAAAAAATGAAATAGAAAGATCAGTATTGTACACAAGTCAATTAGACACAACTAATGTAACTAGATGAAAAGCAATCTACGGAAAATAAATTTTAAGAGATTATGCAATTGAATGCATGACAAATTGATTAGATCTAAATTAACACATTAGCATAATGAACATAAATTATATCGGTTTGAGCACGAATCAAATTTGTTGGTGTGTAGACTGTATTAAATTAAATTTTTGAATGATCTTGCAAGAAAGAAGCAGACAAGTTACACATCAACAATATAAAATAATGTTAGTACAAAACTGAATCAAATTTTTTTTAAATAAAACAATAGATGATGGCAGCTTTACTACAGCTTTACTACTGATGGTAGATTTACATTTATAAATCACTTTTTGTGATTTATAAATGTAAAATTTTAAGAAAAAAAGGAATTAATTGATGAAGCTTGCCTTTCTTAAATTGTAGCGTGTAACTTTCCCATCCTTTGAATAAAATACAAGAGGCTGAATGGGTACTTTTCTGTCCGCAGAGCCCTCTTTATCGGTTAAATTAAACCTGAAAAAAGAATCAAACAAATATTATACTTACCGATTGGTTATTTAATTTTTCCAAATGTTTATTTTAAATCTTAAACAAAACATATTCATTTATTTACCATACCAATTATAATAGATTATGATAATATCTTTTATTTTAAATATTCAAGACTAATGCTTTTTTAAAAAAAATATTTTTAACTGTGATTGTAATAAAAATAACTTATCATGTAAAGCTATTACATTGATGCAATACAAATTAGCTGAGAAATAAAACAAAATGTATGAGATAGAAAAACTATTTTAAATTGTCCTCAATACAAATAAAAATATAATAGTATATTTATTCTAATTTAAATGATAAAACTGGGAAAACAAAAGGAATGAGAAGTCATGAATTTGTTTACTACCTTCATTCACCCTTTTTAATAGTATATATCTTACAGTTCTTGTCAAGCACATTGTCAATGATTACTTGTCACAGTATAAGGTAGAGGAATTTTTATTTTGTCATACACAATTTTGTGCACTTAATTAATCACAGAATACATCTGGTTATTTATATGGTAATATGGGCAAAAACAGTTATATATCTTCTTAAAAACAAAAGTAATTATTGACACTTCGTTACACTTTGCATAGGTCACTGTCTACTAGTTCGTAGTTTTAGTACTCTTTAGTAGTTTATTACTCGTAAATAAAGACTACTAACTATACAATGATTTCAGTTGCAGAGCAACTCATTGGTTTGTAAAGTGTATACATTAAGTAATGCCAGATAACCAATTATTAATAATCACTTCCTTTATTTACTTTCAAAATTTACACTTCATTAATTAAACACTGCAATGAGTTATAATAGTTTATGTTTTTAGTTAAGTTCACATTTTAAATATACATTAAATATATCTAGCTTGAACAATAAAAATTTAGGGATGTTGTTGCTGTTCATACAATTAATTCGAACAATTAAGATCAGCTGGTTCATTAATAAATAGAAGATGACAGGAGATGTTTACATTAAGCAAGAGGACAAAGAAAATAATCTGACATCAAAAAAGAAGTTATTTTTTCTTATAATAACATGAGAATATATAATTAAGTTATAATAAAAGGTACACAAATGTTATACTAATATAAATATAAATTTGGACCTTTGGACTGCTGCCCACCATGACGAATAGTAAGTGGATCTCCATAGTCTATTGCACAGAAAGAGAATGAATGAGAAGGTACCGCTCTGAAAGGTGGTAACTGACCTAGTTGTTGCACTTGAGTATTTGTGTTAAAAAAAACAGTTCAAACATTTATTAATGATTGATGAAATGCTTGTTTTAGCATTTAAGATCCAGTATTTCTGGCGAAATGAATGATGAGTCAATTGTATCCCAGAATGAAAAAGACATATGTGCTCAACAGTAATAATTAATTTAGTTATATTTGCCTTTGACTGTAGGATAATAGGATGTTTAGTTTGATAATAAAATAAAGAGTGTTGTAATCTACCTCCCACTCGTAATAGTCCTAAGTCATCCAGAAATGGGTCAAGTGAAATAATTTTACTTTGATTAGAAATAATTTGATTGTTTTAAGTTTATTTATTTCATCACTGAAGACTGTTTTATGAAAAAGATAAGGGTCTGATTTAATTCCCATGTAGTTAAATGACCAGTGATTCGTTCGGACCAATTTAATTTAAGATTGTGCATAAATCTGATTAAAATATCAATATTATTTGATGTATTAAATTTAGGATCTGCAAAGAATAGATTTTGAGGTAGATTAAGATGAGAAGTTTCAAATGTATGTAATGGAAGGTTATTAATTATGTCTGACAAAACAGTACAATGTGCCAGGTATGAAAAGTTTTTGTATAGTGAATGCAGTGCAAGTACTACATTATAATCAGATTTGGCTAATGCATTATTTATGCCAAAAATAGGCAAATTTTCTTTATTGAGTCTCTTTGTTCATCACTGGGTAAACTTAAAAATTCTTTGCATTTTTGTAATTGATGATTGAGATTACAAAATAAACAATGTTTAAAGTTAGATCTAGAATAATAACTACCATTATGTTGTTTATGAATCTTGTTAATGTTTGAAGTAGGATGTTTCCGATGAGATTTAAATGCATTGTTGTAATGTCCTTTAACATTTCCAATACTGAATTGTGAGTTTGTAGTACTTTAGGATTTTCCAGGATGTGTCACCTGTCCCAAGAAATTCTAGAAACTCTTGAAGTTTGGACAATCCTTATTTGATAATCTTTCCTTCCATAATCTGGCAGTACTATAATCAAGCCTTGTTAGAAATTGAATTACAATGAATTCCTCTCGTATATGTTAACTGGAAGTTTCATTGCTTCAAGTTAGTTGACAAATGAAGAAATGTCATTAATGAATTTAGATAGAACATCTAATGATTCTCTTTTTAAAAAGCTTCTTTTTAAAATGTGACCTGCATTAAAATATGCAACCATATTTTATTATCATATTGTTTTATCAATACATCTAATGCAATTTTATAATTTTCATTGTTTATTGAAAGATTTTTAATAATGGCTAAGGTTTTGTCTCTTACCACCGAAAAACAAATTAAAACTAAATTACACAAATAATATTATATTGATAATGGTGTTAACGTAAATTGTGACTCCCGTTTCAATGTACTGAAGAAAACTCCAAAATAATATTTTCGTTCATTCATAAGTTAATTATTATTATTATTGAAGATCACCAATGAAGATTGAATTTAGCAAGCTACCATGTATTTATATACGCCAGAACTTTACATATAGCTGATATGTCAAATAATTATTTAATTATCCGGTCTTATTCACATTTTTTAATGATCTGGCCTGGAGAACCAAAAATAATGTACAACAATTTCAGCCGCGGAGCAGTTTGTTGGTTGAGTAAACTGTATACATTAAGTAATGCCGAACCAATTATTAATAATCACTTTCTTTATTTAGTTTCAAAATTACACTTCATTAATTCAACATTGCAATGAGTTATAATAATTTGTGTTTTTAGTTAAGTTCAAATTTATTCACATTTTAAATATATATTAAATATGTCTAGCTAGAACAATAAAAATTTAGTGATGTTGTTGCTAATACATCTTAAAGGAAAGTAAATTCATATAATTAATTCTAAGAATAATTTAGATAGCTGGGTATTAACAAATAAAAAGAAAGAAGAAGATGACAGGAGATGTTTACATTAAGCAAGAGGACAAAGAAACAAGTGAATCTTAACACTCACATCGAATGGCTTGTTTGGAATAATTAGTATTCCATGACTTCAGTTTACCATACATTAGAGATGTGAAAACTGTTGAAGTAACTTTAAGGGAATTGTTTAATGATTTCTTGCAATTTGCCAGTTTAAAATGAAATCTGGGTAAAATTTTCTTTTGTGAACTATATTAAATTTTTACATTAAAATTTATGGCGGAAAAAATATTTTACTTACAGATTAAGTAAAGAAAGATGAGGTCGACTGTCATGGATTGGATTCTTCATGTTATACAGAATAAAAATGGTGAAACGGTCAACAGTATTCTACAACTCTAAACTGTTTCAAACTTTATATTTCCACTACTGTTATTTAAAATGAGTATTGAAATCACTCTAATTTGATAACTTCTTAATATCCCTTTCTGAGTAGAGTAATGTACATAATGAATTAATATTTTGCTTTTCACTATCTGTTCCAGTCTTTCTTATGACTGTGACATATGTAAAACAGCTAAAGTACAAGACAGCAATCAGAGTTTGTTTTTGTGAAAGTAATACATTCACTATGCAGCCAACTTGCCATAAATAAAGTGCAGGTCTCACTTGTAGGGACCTCCATTTCAGCATGCCAAAATGCAAAAGTAGTTTTGGCTCTGTGAGGGCGAGACTACATCATTCGTCATGTTCGCTATAAATCCTGGCATCGGATACTTTTATTCTTGAGATTATGTAATTTTCTCGAATGACTTGTGAATGCCTACAGCTATTACAGCTTTGGCATTTAACATACAAGCATATTCATGCTGTCTCAATACCTGATAAAAAAATGCATATTACTTCTTCAAGATGGTTACAACAGCAATACCTAACGCACAGTTCGATCGGGTACACTACTCAATTTTTCTTGAATTGTTTATTTTTTTAAGAACCATGCACAAGGTTCGGCTGATAAATTTTGCACACTAGTGTGCTACATGTAGAAAAAAGGTACTATCGAGTTGGGCGTGGCAGCACATGATAGCTAAAATCCTCCTCTACAAACCTGTAATAATGCATTGAAATCTGTTTACTGGTTTGTTTTCAGTACCAGTTAAAATGAAGTCGAGTACGGCCGATATGTAAACACGGTTAAAACAGCGTGCAGTGATCGAATCTTTAACAGCAAAAAATGTAAATCCTACGAATATTTTTCATCGTTTAAAAGAGGTTTACGGTAGTGAAACTGTTGACAGGAATACACAATTCTGGTCTCCTTAAGTGCGTCCAAAGTTCCTGTGGCTTGAGTCTATTCTCAGTGATTTTTTGGCTGCTTGTCGTGGGTGTACCTTTCAGTAGTAGCAAGGGTTTTCTTATCAGACTGCGGACACAGTTAGTGCATATTCACTTTAGACTGATTATTTCTGACTTTCAGATGTAACAGGGTTTATATGATACGTACCCTCTTCATCGGGGCTGAAAGGTGGCAACGAATCCTGTTCGTAAGACCCTGTAACAAGCAAAGAATTTTCCCTAGTCCTGCTTGAGCTCTTTTCAGAGCGGGAGCCGTAATCTGTGGTTTCGTGCCGTACATTCATTAATTGCACCTAACTGATTGATCCATTAGCGGCCAAGAGGTACAAAGAGTGACAGGGGAATACAGAAGGTCTCCAGAATGCCCGTACTCGCTGCGGGCAATTGTCACATTTGTGGGCTTGCCAAGAGTTACGGATAGGAAGAAGAGAGCGAGAATTTCGTTAGTTCTTTGTTTAGGTTAGGGAATCTTCTACCAGTCCAGGCTTTCTACAAGTCCAGGCGAAAGAGGAAGTCGGAGCGTGTGCCATCAACAAGCTCTTCTAAGGACGAGATGGTGAGATGGACACGGGTGCAAACCAACCCCGGAGTAGAGACATTCATAAAAGCGAAGGGCAGACCTGGCAGTTCTGCCCCGCTGGCTAGTCCACTAAGTAGTCCAGGAGGACCCGGACTACTTATTCGGGTTACTGACACTTCCCGGCGACGTCAGTGTGAGAACTAGGAAGACGATTCTTCCCCATCTCGCCAAAAATCAAAGAGGCTTTACGGTGGAAAATGGTTTCGAGGCTTTAGCCTCCAAGCCCCGCCAGGTCAAAGTCCAGCCTAAGGTGGTCCAGGCCCCAGCGCAGCCCAATCGCCATGCTGACGTGCTGAAGATCAAGCGCAAGTCCAGCAAGGGGGCTAAAAGGTCCTTTTTGTCAACAGGGTAGAGGGCTCGAAGACCACGAGCCAAGAACTCAAGCGTCATTTCCGGACTACCCTTCGTGGCGACCGGAATCAGCTAAAGATCAGGGACATCAAGGAGACCAGTAAATGGCTCGTAGTTGTTGCTGAGATCAAGAAGACAGTCCGCATCATCAAGGAGTCTCCTGCAGTCCAGAAGCTGGAGGTGAAGGTAGATCCCAAGCGTCTAAAAAGGTCCCGCGTCATTGTATATGACAACGAACGGAGCCTCTTCGACGACGAGATTCTGCATCTCATCCGAGAGCAGAACACTGACTTGGACGAGGCCTCGTTTAAGGAACAGTGTAGGCTCATCTTCAAGACTGGTAAGCGTGATGCCCAATGGTATCACAGAGTATTTAAGTTAGAGGCGGCTGGTAGCCATCAGAACTTCATGTCGGAGGGACGAATCTTCGTTGATTTCGTATCCTGTCGCGTCAAGGAATACCTTGACGTGCAACGATGCTTTAAGGTTTGGCTTAGATTTGGCCATAGGACCAAGTTCTGTAAGTATGCGTCGGTCTGCGCGAATTATGGCGAGGAGGGCCATAAGCGTGAAGACTGTCGGTAAAAGAAGGAGGCTCCGTCTTGCGTTAACTGTAAAAGGTTGCGCAAAAGTCATAAGCACTCAGTCAGTAGTAAGGAGTGTGGTTGCTACTTGAGAGCAGTTGAGATGTACTTCAATTCTCTCGATGGTTAGGTTCGGACAATTTAATGCCCAAAGAGCGTATGCAGTCCAAGTTGAATTAGGTGAGGTTGTTGAGAAACGGAGCCTCGATGTTCTTCTTCTGCACCATTCGTATGTGGTCAGATGACCACATGTCATGATCATGGGTGATCTGCCAGGTTTTTCAGGTTGGAATAAGTTTTTCGTTGGTGACAGTAAATCCGCCGTACTGTGCAGGAAGTCTATAGATAGTGTCTTCGTGTGGCAGGCCTCTGACACGCATCATGTCGTTGTTAAGCTTTCCGTGAATGGTTTGGACCTGGTTGTAGTTAGTTCGTATTTTCAGTGCAGGGATCCCACTAAACAGCACTTGGAAGGATGGATAGAATTGTTAGGTTGGATGCGAATACCAAATCGCTTCTTTGGCATAGTGAGATCATGGACGATGGTGGCCAATTAATCGAAGTTTTCATCGCGCAGCATCATTTTGATGTTTTTAATGTAGCGGCGACTTGACTACCTTTGCCGGTGCAGTCGGATTACGAAGGGCCTTCCATGGTAGCAACATTGATGTTACCAGTGGTAAGGATATCCCCGGTAGGATTCTAAATTTGTCGACAGTCGATGATTGCGAAAACGATCACCGGCTAATAGTTTTTGATTTAATAGGTGGACTACGCGATGTCTTTAGGGGTGACGTTCCTGTTCAGCAAGGGCGCTTCCTGCACACACGTGCGGATTGGCCTATGTTATCGAATATTATTGCGGCCAGGCTGAAAGGTTTTGCTCGAAGTCCCGTAAGACAACCTTGCAGAGAATTTTTCGTCTGAGGTAGTTGAAGCCGCTTAACATTTCATACCCAGAAGTATGGGTCGAGAAATAGTAGCTGGATGGTGGACACGGGACTTGACTGCGATGAAGTGGGCAGTGGGTCAACTCAGGAGAGCCGCACAATGTGCAAGTGATCCTGATCGGCGTGTAGTCTTGATAGCGGATTATCGTCGGAAGAGGACCGAGTATTTTCATATGATTTGGTCTTCTAAACGTGATTCCTGGCCCTCTTAAGTGCAAGAGCAGGAAAATAAAGACCCATGAGGTGTCGTTTATCGAGTACTTGGTCATAAGTGGAAAAAATACATTCTTCTGTCGGCTCTCTCGACCCAGGATGGTGTTGTTATAGATAAAGATCGTGTCCTCACTCATCTGATGGACGATCTGCTTCCAGATGGTACCGAGGTTGGTGATATCTCGTATCACCGACGTCTCCCTTGACGTCTCAAGGGAAATTTCAGGTTTTCGCTTTCAGATTTTGTTTTATTAATATCCCGATTGCGGGTTGAATTATCGTACCATGCGTATTCTTTACAAAGGTTCTTTACAAAGGAGGCCATAATGTTGTACGCTGCGCCCGTCAGGGCTCATCGTATACATTCCAATGTTAGAGGGATATTCTTTTGCGAGCCCAGCGTCTTCTATTGTTACTTTTTATCGGTGGCTACAGAACTGTCTGGCGAGAGGCAGTCACTTTGATCGCCTGCATAAAACATATTGACATTTTAACTACGGAACGTAGCCAGCGGTATATTTCCAATAAGGAAATATACGCCTTCTAACGTCAAGGCGTATACGAGAAATCGAAGACCAATGTTTTGACTCTTGGTAAGCTAGGTGGAAAGATTATTCTACTGGTCGATACACGCATGGTATTTTTCCAAATGTTAGGGAGTTGCGAGCGATTAGCTGGGTTTCTCCCAATCGGCATATAACCCAATTTCTTTCGGGACATGGTGCTTTTAGGGATAGTTTGGCTAGGTTTAGCTTGGTTGACCCCGGATTGTAGGGTAGATGACACGGTGGACCATGTTCTGTATGTCTGTCCCCGGTACGAAGCTGAGCGTATCAGAGTTGTTAGGGAACTTGAGAGAATGAACTGCGATTCGACTGGAGGACACGCAGAGATTGGACAATTGCTGGCTTCCTTCGATTCCTCGCCCTGCGCAGGACGACCGCGGGGATCTAGTAGAGTAAGAACCTGGGTGGCTAAGATCCGCCTGGACAGTTTGATTGGCCGAAAGTAGGCGTTTTAGCAGGGAGCCACAGTTAGATAGACAAGAGATGATCATAATTGCAAAAGCTGTCGACGGAACGGGCATTGCACTGCCGATGGGCATGGGATACCATGCAGCCGTGAGGTGCAGTGGCTTTTCGACGATGATTTATGAGGTGAATGTCACGCGGGACTCTGCGATGGAGCTAATTGGAAGTAGGAAGTCTGTCTGCCTCTCCCTAGTAGACCAGACCGAAGTCCATAATTCAACCTACGTCTGGGGTATGAACTAGTTCAGTAAGGGAATTTAGGAATAAATTTCGTTGTTGCGATCAACATTTTGGTGGTATGTTGTGTTTAAATTTGCCTATTACGAGACATTCACGAAATTGGCTGAATATAAGTAGAACTAGGTTCGTGCTTCCGCGAACTTGGTTAGCTAGTTCAGAGGGATACGATGTAGGGCATTCAAGATGTCCGGACGAGTCCTACAGTGAAGGCAAAAGCTGAATTAATAAATCACCAATGTAAATTTCTACCGAGGCATTTATATCGGTGGCATTCCAACGAGGCCAGGCTTATTACTATGAGATATAAAAAGTAAGAGGGCGATAGACGACTCCCGTTAAAGCCCAACAGGGCAATGAACGGGGGAGGGTGTGGAGACCGGAACGTCACTAGGCGGGTGTCTTCCCCTACAGGGTTATGATGTTAACAGGAGTATTGTGAATAGGTGGACATTGAAATTTCGCGAATGTGAAGCTTATAAAGGGACAATTGAGGATGCACCTCGCAGCGGACGACGGGTTTCTGAGACTGACGAGAAACATCGAAAGGAGATGGAGGATTTGCTTCAAAGTGACCGGCAAGTCACCCAGCAACGCATCGCTATTCAGTTAGGCATATCTAAAGAACAAGTAGGTCATTTATCGAGCAATTGGGTTGCCATAAAATCTGTGCGCGATGGGTACCGCACGTGCCACTACAGGGGCTCTCCGCAAGTTGAAGTTTCAGCCTATTCCGAATCCGCCATACTCCCCGATTTGGCTCCATCCAAGGAAGCCACTTGTATCACAAGTGGCCACTTGTATCCGAGAAAGATCGCCAGAATTTTTCAGTGGTGGAATGCAAACATTTGACACACGTTGGGAAAAGTGTATCAGTGTAAACGGGAATTATATTGAAAAATAAATATTGCATTTTGTGGCTAAGGTATTGTAATTTTATTTCATTCCAATATCAAAATTTATCAGCCGAGCCTCGAACATTAGGAGAAATTCAAATAGCTACGTTACCATTCCAGTTTCACACGCTTACTTTCATTCTCAGCTTTCCCTGTTGTGTAATTTCATTTCTCGATTATTTCTTTTTATAATAAACACGTTATATTTATATTTTCTTAGAATTTCAAGAACATATACTATTTGCCTTTTTTTAATGATATAATATAAATTAACACGAAACATCTATACAGAAGTTTTTTTTAAATATGAAAATCAGTTAAAGATTTTATTTTAGTAAACTAAAAAAAAAAAAAAAGTTATTATTAAAATACGAACTTAAAGTGTAACGAAGCAGTAAAAAAAAATAATAATAATATTAATTAACATCTTATGCCCGTACCTATGCCTTTGTATTTCAGTGTACTTGAAAGGTTTAGGGTTTCCACCTCCCCAGATGCCAAGGTAGTAGTCGGCAATGGATGAATGGAAGTATATTGCCATGTTAACATTCTTGAAATAACGTTCCCTTGCTGTGTCTCTAAATTGTCTGAAAAATGTTGTAACAATAATCAGTAAAATACCTATCAGTCGGTTCGCTGTTCATATTTTAAAAAGATATTTGAAGCTTCATCCTTTTCATTAAAACATACAAAATACATTAAAGTTTAATGGCAATTAATTCTTCTTATTAGTACTAACTTCTTTAAGCGCTGCTCTGGCAAATGTTTCATTTAGCATATTGCCTTCATTGATCTGAAGAGAAACATTGTCAAAAAATACTTTCAATATAAATTAGTTTATAGACTTTTATTACATTTTTAAATGGTTTACTTTAGCTTGTAAAAACTTTTAGGGTACAAACTTTCTAATGAATTGAAATAAAATTATACAACAAATGGACATATCGTATTCCATATATCCACCTATTATCTCATCTAATATGTCCTTAAGCTTCTTCTTAATAAGACTTAAGTTATCAGAAGTAATTAACTATAATAAAAAGTAATAATGAAAATTTTATTTACTTTTTCTGTTATTATTGAATAAGTTGAATTTTTATCTAGTACTAGTACCTTGATTCGAGGGGTATGGAATAAATCTGCAAAAACTCAGCAGATTCCTATGTTGTGATGAATATTCAAACTGATTTTCTGTCCTCTTTGTACCCAGCCCTTTTTGATCAATAGACGATTTGAAAATAGTTTTTTTTATTCAGATCATTACTTTTGTTAATTTAACTGAGCTATGAAATCTTTACATTTTTCGAAATAACAGTTCCAATTAGAATTCTGGTATGGTTAAAATGAGAAAAAACCTGGATAAATAAGGAAATTATTTATATACTGAAAATGGTTTATATATATATATATACACACACACACAATAAAAAATTCTGTGGTGCTTGATTTCCTGCGCCGAAAATAGTCGGAGCGACATTTTCCTGAAACGGAAAAGGTTGATTTGCAGCTTGTCAAATTACATGTTGTCGAATAAAAGTCGACATCTTATTCGCAAACAACTAATTTAAACAAGATTATAGAAAAAAACTTAGGTAAGTTAAAACATTTTATAATTTAATTTATATTAAATGGTATTTATTATATAAGTAGTCTAAGTAATTTATATTTTTTCCAAATTCAGTTGGAAACAATTTTTACTTTACATCAGTTATTATTAATTAAATGTTTCCATGAATACATGAAACAGATATATTTTTCTTTTATTAGGTTTATAAAAACCATTTTAAATCATTTGTTCAATATACCAGTTTAGTACCTACTGATTCGTTAATATGAACTCCTAATTCTTAAATTTAATTCATGAAAAAATATAGTTGCCAGTATCATTTTGCAGAGATAAAAGAGTTACATTAGATAATTAGGTCGTACAATTTTGAGAAACTTATTGGATTATTAGCAAATTGTGTAAATAATAAATTATAGATTCGATATTTTTTGTAATCAATAATTTTATTTAAAAATAACGGTTATATCTCAAAAAATTATATTGCAATTTTAAACAAGTCTAATTTTTTTATAAATATACCTTTTATAACTTGAAATTTAAATTAAGCTAAAAAAATTACTGTTGTCATACTAGACTACTATAAA
This sequence comes from Lycorma delicatula, assembly GCF_047948215.1. Taxonomy (NCBI): domain Eukaryota; kingdom Metazoa; phylum Arthropoda; class Insecta; order Hemiptera; family Fulgoridae; genus Lycorma; species Lycorma delicatula. The sequence goes on along the minus strand of NC_134455.1, from coordinate 275,419,528 downwards.
TTATTAGAATGAATAAAAATTTAGTAATCTTAAAATATATTTCAGTAAGTACAGTATAGCAACCTGTGATACCAGTTGAGTACGCTGACTCCATCTGCCTCACGTTCAGATAAATAATTTGGAAGATCATTTCGAATTCGTGTCCAAAGAAGGGGCGGTATTCGACGTACGGGAGGCATGTGGTACTGATATACATCGTCTAAAACTTTATCATCTAAAGATATTAAATCCTCCAATTCTGATTCAGATAGTCCACTCTTGGCAGCGGTAATATACGCAAGAGCATGAAATACGAGAATACGACCGTGCTGTCAACAATAAATAATAATTCTCTAAATTAAAGTGAAACAGTTTTCCACCAAATAATTTACTGCGATTAAATATACACAATAATTATCATTATGAAAATAATTAAAAGTATTATTTACTCATTTATCTCTTTTTTTTATTGACCAAATAATATTTTTATTATGTACTGATGATTTTTGCATCAGATTTTTCTTAAAATTAACTTTAGTAAATTTTACAAGCAAATTTAAAAATGTTTACATTCTTTACTGTTTTGTTGCTGGCTGATTAAAATCTGAACAATATACATAAATATTATGTAAAATATATACTAGACGCCAGCATTCTTCGCTGGTTAGTCATCTCTTCCAAATATTTTATTATTATTATTATTATTGTAGACTCTCGAAAGCATTTACACTTTCGGATACATTGAGAAGACGGGTCATAGCCAAGTCTATTCAAAGGTTTACATTATTTCTAAAGTTTCTGGTTATACTGCATACATATACATATATATAAATATTATTTTAAAGTTAAAATCCGGCTGAATTAATTAGGTTATTACATTTCTGTTCTTGTTATATATACTTATTTACAGTACTTATCGGTTACATGACAAATTATCCAGTTATTGATTTAAGAACATTCTGACAATCCTGCACGTGTTTAGTATGACCGATTTTTTAATTGTGCCGTGGATACGGTTCGTGATCCTGAGTATTTCCAGAGACATCAGTCTCTGGACTGAATGTTTTGGATTTCAAACTCCCTTGATCTCAATTTGATCTATTAGCGATAACGGTTTTATCTGTAAGGATAGGCTTTTCGTAGTAGATTTATATGAGCTGCTCTCTCTTACTGTGAGTGGGTTACACTTGTAGTACCGCACGTTTATTATATTTAGTTGGTGAGTGTTAACCAGTTCTCGGTGAATTATTTTGGCTTCATTGTTGTGTCTCTGTGTAGTTAGTGGCGCCAAGAATCTTGCATCCGGCGGTTATGTGGTTTATTGTCTCAGAAAACATTTTGAATTTCCTACAAAGGTCAGAGGCTACAGTTTTGTTCTTTAAGATAAATTTCCTGTAATTGAGTACGTTGATGACCTGGTCTTGGATAGACAACAGGCCCTCAGTTTCAGGAAACAAAGAGCCTCTTCGTAACCAATCGCAGCTGAGTCATTTATCGATGTGTAAGGTAGTGATGTATATTAGTACCGCCCATTCCTGTTTCTTCTGGTCTATTGTGTAAGTCTCGTTTAATGCATTTGGTGAAGATAGGTTGAGGGGAATATAACACATATCTATTTGTCGGGTGGCTGAGTGGATGCGTTTTTCCTAGGAAGTATTGTCTGAGTATATGTAGTTGCTTACTGTGAAGATTCTGGATGTCAACTATTCCACGTCCTCTCTATGTCGCGCGCTTGTCATTCGTTTTACGCATGAATTTGGATGGTGCTTATTATTTTTAGTGAGGAGAACCCGAAGTTCGCATTAAAGATTTTCCAGGTCTGTTTTGGTCCATCTTATGATACCAAAGGAGTATCTTAGGACGGGAATAGCAAAAGTGTTTATCGCTTTGAAGAGGTTTCTCGAGTTCAGGTTTCTGTGAAGGAGCTCGCTGATTCGTCCAGAGAACAAGTTGGTGATTTGTTTCTTTATACCTCTGTGATTTAACTGTGAGTTCTGTTTTATACCTAAATATTTTGAATGTATATAGTACATTTGTACTTCCTATAGAGTTGCATTAGTTGTTTGTATACTGTACATTTGTGTATGTATATATGTGTCTTCGTATCCAACTTATAGCTCTTTGCAGCATCTTTCTCAATGCTCACGGCACGATTTACGCGTTGACTTCAACGCTTGATTTGGGTAACAGCTTTTTTCGATACAGTAAGATATAAATTTGTCTCTCACTGAGTTTTTTCATATTTGTTCCTGAGAAAGAAAATTTATTTCTCAGTGCAGGCAGTTAAAAAAACAGCTGAGAGATTATTTTATAAATCAATTTTAAATAGAATTTCTCTATTGCACAACGTAGAAAAATCTATAGTTTTTTGGAAATGTGCTTAGCATTTATGCAGCGTGTTTATTAAAAAGGTTACGAGTGTTCAAAAAAAGTTAATAATTCTCTGTACTTTTTATGAATAGTAAACTACCTGCAAGTATACTTAACGACCTGCACTGAGAGATAATTTAGCTCTCAGGAGCAAATATGGAAAAAGTTAGTGAGAGACAAATTCATCACAGTGAGAAAAAACTGTTACCGTAATCAAACGTAGCAGTCAACCTATTAAATTAAATTGCACGTATTTTTATAGCAGCATATTTTATTTACATATAGTGAATCTGTACATATTTGTATAATTTCATTAGTTATTGCACTGTGTATTGTTAGAAAGTTACATGTTCTTACTTCAAACTCCTCGCATTTTCATTCAAACCATAATATTGTAAAGTAATTAACAGACTATATTTGTATCCTACAGTTGAACTAGGTTAAATTCAATAAAAATTAATTCAATGGAGATTTATGTTTGTTATCAAAAGTTAGTGTCAATATTTGTAAAAAAAGAGATGAATGGGTCTATGAAGAGATTATGACCCCGAGCAACGCGGGCACATAAGCGTATTTTAATTAAAGTAAAAAACAAGATTGAAGTTTTTCCATACATTTTTTTGTTGAAAAAGTAATGAAGAAAGAGAAAGTATATTTTTTACTGAACTGTTTAAAAATCAGACAGTTTTAGCATAAAAATTCCACATAAAACACCAAATTATTTCATTCATATCAGTTTAGAAAGGTAGGAAATAATATTACTTTATTTTCAGACTTAGATTATTTGTTTTTTCTGAACATAACTTTTTTTTGGGAGATTTTTATTCAACTGACTTGTCATCTATGCTCAAGGCTTGTGTGTAGGAATATGATATTTGTCAAGTATATAAACTTCCAAGCTCTTGTAAATTCCTGGATTCGAATCCGAGATCATTCGGATAAAAGTTGAAGACACTATTCTATCATTACTTTGCGTAGATCGTCAAACGATTTCAACAGATCATTGAGATGAGTTTCATGAAGATGAAACTTTTCCTAGCTGGGAAAGAATTTCAACTTATTTACGAATAGGTACATATAAGAGTATTTTCAGCATTTTATGATGGAGAATAATTTTGTACCTGTTTCTCAACTCTTTCAAAAAGTAGCATGATGGAATCCATTACTGTAGAAGCCAAATGTGTATCCTGAGGTTTTGTGTAACTGCGCCACCTGCAGATTTCAGCAAAAACTAGCTTCACGAAAATTGGTAACGAGCATTTGTCTATTGCATTGGCTACTAATCTCCACTGGTAATTTGTTAAATCACGATGAGCTGTTTTCATCCACATCCTGTATTACAAAGAAAACAACTTATTAAGAATATTGTACCCTACCTAAATTAACCACAAATTTCATGAATATTTTAAATTTTGGGATAGAGCAAAATGTAGAATTTTCTCTTCTGAAGATTCTACAATAATTATATCGAAAGTAACTTTTTAAAAATGGACTAGCAATTTTGTTGATATTGTAACTGATATGTTATGTTATGTTATTTTACGTTAATTATTTAATTGGTAGAAAATTTTACAAACATTTCTGATGAAAAACGACGGGTTTTCTAAAAAAAGAAGCCTGTTCTCAGGTGGCTTCTCCTTATCATGAGAGAAAGCATATGTTTCAGCTGTTCATAGAAAAATCAGTAATGAGTAATTTGATCCCATTTATGGTAGAAATATCCCTTCTTACCGAGTGATTACGGAAAAAGTATCGATCTTGGGTGTAAAGTAATCCATTGGGTCGGATTGTTTATCTCGTTCCACAGCCCCCTGATAAAATAATGTCCTTTCACTCTATTCTCTTTTCCTTGCCCTTGATTCCTTCGTTTCTGATGGTCTTCTGCGGGTTAAGGTTGAATATTTACTAGATCTAAGTACTTGGAAACATGTAGAGGTACTCCTACGCCAACATTTCTTAATACAATGAATTAAAGTAATTCTTGTAATCTTGGAATTTAATCTTTGGATCTTTATAAGCAGTGCTTATAAAACGATTAAAACTGAAAAATAAATTAACATAGTACTTCTAAAGTAGATTTTTTATGCAGAATAGAATAAATCTAAAATATAATAGACAACATTTTTACTGCTAAATATTTCCAGCTTCACGAAGTGTAAATTCACTTCGTCATAATTTACACTTACAGATGTACTAAAGTTATTTAAGTTATGAGGTACTAAGTTATTTAAAATCTAAGTCCAATATTTATATTCCAAATCCTATGTTGAACGTTGTATGATTATTCTATATTAAAATATTGAGTTGCTGGAACCAACAAGTTATATTTGCTTTAGAAATGACAGATGAATAAAATATGAATTATATTTTTTTGTAATTAATTACATTTTTAAGAAAAACGAGAGGCTTGTTATAGGAAGAGTTATAGTAGTATCAGTACTACTGTAGAAAATTCATAGAAAAATGAGTTATAGTAGTATAGGAAGAGTATAGTAGTATAAGAAATGCTATTTTTGAAAAAGAGTTTTCGTAAAATAAAAATCGGTTTATTGGATAAATTTCAGCTGATTCAAATTAAAATATATGGGATGAATTATTTTCTTGGTACTAGAAATATACATTAAAACTCAAAATAAATGTTATAATTCTATTTTAATTATAAAATATATATATATATATATATATATATATATATATATATATATATATATATATATATATATATATATTCGCATAGAAATTGCAATTTATTCCAACAAACCACAGATTTAGAGTACTGGCAGTGTTATAAAGTCTATTTAAGAGATTGCAATTTTATTTCCTAAATATTTCATCAAATCAGCAAAACAGAAAGCATCTTTTTATGAGCATTTTTATGATATTAAATATTATTAATTTATTTCTTCGCCACTAAATGAAACTTTAAAAAGTTAATGGTGAAAAGAAAAAAAATTTCACTCTTTCTTTTTTTTAAATACAAAACAATTCTTTTCTAACTCATAAATCTGTGTATCACATCATAAACATAATATTTTTTTTTTATATAACATTTTATACTGAAAATTTTATTCAACAATTTTTTCTATGAAAGGGTTATTTTATATTTCAGTTATATATATTGAGTCTTAACAATTATAAACTAAGATTTTTACAATTTTGAGTCAATTAAATGACTGAAAATCGAAAATAAGTAATTTTTTTTGTAATTTTAAAATAGATAGTTCGATTTCGGTTAATTTAAAATCATAATTAAATTTGGCGTTCTTCTAAATGTATATTAAGAATACCACAAAGTCCATAAAAAATATTTATCTCCAGATCTTGATTTCTTCAAAAACTAAAAATATCCTACAATAAAACCAGAAAAAATCTGTAATAGCTAAACTAATCTTTTAATCACAGATATTTTGTGAAAAAAAAGGTTTAAAATTAATAACTCGATTTTCAGACAGAATGACAGAAAATGGCTAAAGTAACATTTGAGACCTAAGTCAAAGAGTATTGGCCAGTATCGGCTCCTAATGTCTTGAGAGATTAAGTAGAATTTTCTGTGCGAATGACCTTGGGAAAGTTTTTAAATTAGAATTAAGATTAAAAATAAAACCACTTTCTTCTGACTGTGATCCCAAAACCTACTAGATTCTTTGTTTCCCGTTTTCGTAAGACAAATCCAGTTAGAAATGTTTACTGTAACATTAAAATTCTTATGAAATTACAACAAAATTGCACAAACTCACGCACGCACAAGAGAGCGCAAAGACACACACATGTATGAAAATAAAACCCAATGTATGCCCCTCTCACACTCTCTGTGCGTGCATGTGTGTGTGTGTGTGTGTGTGTGTGTGTGTGTGTGTGTATGTGTGTGTGTGTGTGTGTGTGTGTGTGTGTGTGTGTGTGTGTGTGTGTGTGTGAATATTGTATTAGTCATTATTTCTAAAAAACAGAAAATATTAAAAGTTAACTGAATGTGTGTTAATTTCATAGTGTATAGGCTGCATTAAAATGGACTAATTACGTTTGATTCGATGGAAAGAAATCTGACCTTATTACTTGCATAGCGAGTTCTTCTCCCAGGTCAGTGACTTCAATAAATTGTTCTTCTATATCAATAATTCTTCGTAGAACATGATAATCATTAGATACTTCTGGATTACCAGCTTCGGCTGCACAGGAGACGATTAGCTAAATTCATAAAAAAAATAATTAAATGAAAATTAAAATTGAAACACATCTCTAATATTAGTCTATATTATAAATCATTTTATAAATCAGTTAAATTTACCCACAGTGTACTGGCTTGTAGGAATAGCTTACAAAAAGCAATATTATATGCACTTATTGATACGTCACAAAATAACAAAAATATTTGATAATTTTTTCTTTGTTTAAATAGATTTATTCATCACAAGAATAAGAAGGTAGAACTGGACAGAAAATATCAATTTTAGTTGAAATTCCTTTTGAATTTGTATCATTCAAACATTTCAAAAACTCATACTTTTTAAAATAATCATTTTTTCTTATAATCCGAAAAAATTTCTAAGTGACGATAAAAGGAATGTTACCATACTTGAAATAGTTTTCCTGCAAAATCGCTTTATAATTAAGTAATTAGCTATATGGCATCTTTTCCTTGTAATTATTGAAAATTTTCGTCCCATAAGAAGTGAGCATTCTCCTTTGTTTCATAACTCTTTATCCGGATTTCACTTTCTACGATATCATTACAAAACTTTTCAGAAACTCGTTATGTTTTGTTGGAAAAATCTCGTTTGAGCTTACTCTTTAGTCCAGTAATTTGTTCTTTAATACGTTTGTTCTACACTTTTAAATTGAAGTCGCGGTTCAGGCACCTCTGTATTGAGTCAATCAGTAAGTAGAACCAGATATTTTCTTCTAACACTGATTTTTATTACTTTTTGAGTTGCTTTATTTGTCTAACTTCTAAAACCAATAATTATTTTCCTTTATTTTCAAAACAAAAAGGTGAACTTGAACTACTACTTCAACTCAGGTTTTCTTTCTTCCTTATGAAATACAAAATTTTATACAATCTATTTGGACTATCTTATTATCAGTTTCTTAAAATTTACATATAAATTTCTAACGAAAATTTAGGTTTTACTTTTTCCATGGAGTAAGCTTCCAATTTTTTTTACAATTACTTTGTGTGTCTTACTAGTATAATACCATGCATTTAGAGCAGAAAGAAATGTAACTTATAACAATTTTTTTATTTATTTATTTAAATACATTCTATACAGTTGTGGTTCCTGGAGAGCGTAGAAGAATTTCAACAGAGGCGTGAGTGTATTAAAAAAAAAAAAATAATAAAAAAATAAAACTATAATTTACTTAGTTTTGTGGTCGTGTGTATATTTTCAAAATTATCATAGTTTTTTGTACGTTGTACTCGAACACACGATTATTGTAATAACACGATAATTGTCGTACATCTGGCTACACTGTAAGAGTAAGAGAACGGTTATTCGCTGAGCTGCATTCCCTTTGTTATTCCTACTCCGGCATCATCTGGTGTCATGCGTACCAGTGTCGTCAGTCGTGTGATCGTCTCTGCGTGTGAGCGTAGTTGTGAGCCACCATTTTTGTTGTGATTCTTGACGTCGGTGTTGTTTTAAACGCATTAAAAAGTGAGAGTGACAATTTGTGTGTTGTTGTAGTAGTAGGAGGAGTGAAAATGCTAAATCACTACAACAAAAAAGACTATATAGTGAAGACTATTAAATACTGATTTACCTTCATTGAGAAAAAAAGGTAGTCATTTACCTGAATGTGTTGTTATTTTCCGTGTTGTTCTGAGTATTGATGCAATGTGGCCTGGACGTTTGGAACGACATTTGACTACAAAACATTCTGCCCTGAAAGACAAGCCTACAGCCTTTTTTATTGCCAATAAAAACTGTCTTCAACGCATGAAACCTGATCCCACTGGAAGTTTTCTAATGGAAAATGATATAGCTGTTTCTTTCAAAATTGCCTTGTTGATAGCAAAAGACAAGAAACCTCATACAATTGGTGAGTCACAAATAAAACCTTGTTTATTTACTGCTTGTAGTATAATGAAGTTGCAAAACTTTCTCTGTCAAACGACACAAAAAAATTCAGAATTGAGAAAATGGCTCTGGATTAAAAAACCAAGTATTACAAAAACTAAACAGTTCCCCATTCTTTTCTTTGCAGTGTGATGAAACAACCGAAATTTCAAAACAAGCACAGTTATTGTTTTACTACAGATTTATTGAAGGAAAACAATTCTTTGAGGAAATATTGTTTTCAAATTCTCTTGAAATGACAACTAAAGCTGTTAACATATTTTCTACTCTTCATATTTTTTTTAGCAGCTAATGACCTTCCTTGGAAGAAAGTTATTGGAATGTGTACTGACAGCCCAAGCTATGATAGGATGCCGATCGGGATTTATAGAATTGGCTAAGATAAAAACCCAAAAATAATTGGTTCTCAATGTCTCACTGTGTCATTCACAGACAAGCTTTAGCTTGTCAGACTCTACCTTAATCATTTAATGTTGCTTTAAACATAGCAATTAAAATAGTAAACCATGTCAAATCCAGCGCTTTGAACACTAGACTCTTTGAGGCGTTGTGTCAAGAATTGAACAGTGACCAAGAGATTCTTCTTTTACACACAGAATTTTGATGGCTGTCCAAAGGTTTGCTAGATTATTTAACTTAAAATCGGAATTGAAATTTTTTGATGACTTCAAGACAAGAAGATGTGTACAGTAAGCTTACAGCTGATAAATTTATCTTTTACTTGGCATATTTATCAGACTTTTTTGAAACACTCAACTTTCTGAATCTCAAGCTACAAGGTCAGTAAATCATTCTGAAGACTTATGATGCAGTTAAGAGTTTTACAGAAAAGATAGCTCTTTGGCAACACCGCCTTCAGAGTTCAGAGCCAAACTTTTTATCCTTTCCAAGATTGAATGACCTCCTCGAAAATATAAAAAATCTTACATTACACCTAATAAATAAATTGAAGGACCTTATATCAGGGCATTTGGTAGCACTGAAAAATGAAATTGGAGACTATTTTCCAGATATTAGTTCAGAGAACTGGCAGTTTTTATAAGAGATCCCTTTAAAATTGACGTGGATATACTTACTGATCATATTCAGGAACAGGCAACTGACCTAAAATGTGATTCTCAAGCAAACGCGGAATTTTCAAACATGGATATTGAAGATTTATGGTTAAGCTATTTTCTTGTTTACCCACAAGTTGCTTTGGAAGCTGCAATGTTGTTAGTACAGTTTTAATCCACATATCTCTGTGAATCTGGATTTTCTACATTAGCATACATAAAGTCAAAATATCAAGCAATGCTGGATGTCAAAAGTGACCTGAGGTGTGAACCAAATATTACAACCAAATATTGAAAAACTTGTCAAGGACAAATAGTACCAGCTCTCTCATTAATGTTGCGAAAGTGACTGATACTACACGCATAACCCTCTTATAGATCATAGATTACCTCAAATAAATTTTTATTTAGTTCTATGATTCTTTGTTTTCATAAATTAATGAAATCGTAATGTGTTGAAAACACAGTTAAGTGTAGTAATATTAAATGTGTATAAAATTATCTGAAGTTTAATTTAATAACCAGCTTTAGCTAATGTAACCTGACCTAACCAGCTTAAGTTTCATATTCCGATATTCCAACCACATATGGTAATGGTGGCAGGGAGGCGTGAAATCACATCAGTGTTCAAAGGGGGGCACAGAGATTGAAAGGTTGAGAACTGCTGCTATACAGAATATTCTTTTATTTTAATTTTTTATAACAAATTCAAATTTATAATTTTTTATTCTAATTTTAGTCATTTCATCCCTTTTTATTTTCTAACATTAGATTCACAAGCACATTAACTTTCTTCATCATGTAAATTTAAATTTAAACCATGAGCATAGCAAAATTTCTCAATTATAATAAAATTAAACTGGTTAACTTTTGTTTTTTTAAAATAAATATGCACTTATATAAAATTTTCTTGTACTTTTACTTTAGGACCACCAGTCCTACAGAATAAATGTTGCAACTCTGTACTAAAAACTCATGTAATAAATTAAAACAGTCAATATAAACAGGAAAAATGTATTTCTAGAAATCACTCATACTAACAGAAGTTAGATCCTAGTGTACCACTAGGATAAGAGGTATTCTTACCGCTAGAGGTAAGAATTCCTTACCACTTCACTATGATGCTGCCTTTTTTGTTAGAATAGTTTCACATTCAGAATTCCAGAGGAAAAAACAAAAGAAGTACAAGACTGACTGCGTGTAGTAACCTGGAATATCAAGATCTATTACATTATGGATAGTTAAAGAATATCAAGAGGGAAATGGAGATAAATAAAATTAATATATTAGGACTGGGTGAAGTATGGTAGGAAGGGCAGGCTGTAATGAACAGAGGAGAATTCATCACATTTTACTCTGGAAGAAAGAAAGGAAAAAACAGAGTGCCAATAAATTATAAGTAACGAAGTAACAAAATAATGCAGAAAGTATGTAATATAAATGTTAGATGAATATCATTAAGGATTGGGATGTTACCAGAAGATTAGTTATAATACAAGTATACATCCTAATATCAAATTATGAATAATATATAGAAGAGAAGTGTATGAGAGTATAGAAGATCTACTCGTATTAAAATCAGAAAAGGACTGCTGTAAGGTACTGATGGAAAACTGATACATTGTGGATAAAGAAACTGAAGGAGAAAGTGTGGTTGGCTTAGAGGTGAAGAATAGGAGGAACAGATTAAAATTTTTGTAAGAGAAAAATTATTTATTACCAACATTTGGTTCAAAAACCATGAAAGGATGAGATAAAGATATACCTTCTTGGGATAAAGATATACCATATCTCTGTTGATGAAAGGTATAGGAATGCTGTTAAGAAAGCCTGTGGGTGCAGTTATCAAGAGTGAACATATGTTACTTGTGATGTAAATAAGAAAAGCTTTAAAAAAGTAGAAAAAGGAAGGGCAGTTAAGTAAAGCAACTTATAAAAATTGAAGGAATTGGATGAGGAAGCAGTGACAGAAACACTATCTAAGGCAATTAAAGAAAGAAAAAAGGAAAATGAGAACATTGAGTAAACACCTGAATGAGAATAAAAAAATTTCATAGTACAAAGAGCAGAGGAAGAATGAGGTTATCTTGAAAGAAACAGAGCCAAGAAACTATGGAGATAAAGAAAGAAGGAAGCATAAGAATAAGACAGGAGAAAATCGAAGTACCATGTATCACAAATAAAAAAAGTTAAGGAAAAACAGAAAAACTAGGGAAAGGTAATTGAAGGAAGAATGAAATGAAATTAAGAATCTAGAAAAGAAAGTGCAGTGTGATACCACCATACTACTTTTTTTTGATATCATCATATTTTGCATTTGAAAATATTAAGGGCGGAAATACAAAATTAAAAGCTGGATGAATGTTTAAGAATCCTTCGTAGAAGTGGATGTTGATAGCTAACGGAAAGAGAATTATAAAAACAAAAACAAATCGTAATATACATTTTTTTTTAAATTATTTCGACGTTGTGCAGAAATGAATATCCACTTAGCGTGATTAAAAATTCAAATAATAGGTTACTTTCCTCATTCTATTTAGCGCATTTTCTTCGTTAAAAAAACGTGTAGCCTTGGCCTTACAAAAAATAAATATATTTTTGTTCATTATTCAATAGGTTTAATATTTTCAAACACAAAAAAACAATATAAAAACTGCAAAAACTACCAACCTAAACCAGATAAAATCGTAGACGCCGATAAATCACGTAATGTAGATTTCTTAGCTACCAAGTGTGTGCTATCCCTCCATGAGACTTACGCTTTTTCAACATAAGTTATTTGTTTACTTTATCATTGATTACTATGTTTTACTTGTTCACATATTGTTTACTTTCTACTTGGTATGTATAGAAGTTATGTTTTTCTACTACTTACTACCGATTTATTTAGTAATAAAGTGGGAAAACTATTTTGAATTGAACTAGGTCTCCACAAATCCACGAAAAGTAGTGATTTGATTATTCAGAACCTAATAAAATGAAATTTTCTTTGTTCTAAAATAAAGTTAATGGAATTTAAAACTTATTATAATTAAAACGATATTATTGATTTTATTTTTATTCATTCTAGTTAATAAATAACTAACAATATAAGTAAAGTATATTATCATCACTCGTACAATGTTAACGACCTAAACAGTTGCTTATTTTAAAAACCTGTAATTTATTTTTTTTTTAAATACAATATGTCTTCAATTGTGATAATGTAAATTTTTGTTAACGTATTTCCAAAATTTTCACATTATTTGGATGGTCGGTAACGTTAGGTGGTGGTCGGCCACATAAGAATTTTCAAAATATTGTTTTTAAAAACATTTTAGGTGTTCTAAAAATCGTTCTTTGAAAAAAATAAATTTGTTTTTTCCAATTTAGCTGAAATTACAACAATTCATTCTATAAACTAAATTTGTCATTATCATGATAGTTTTGTTTAATTTACCTGTTAGAAATTTTATTGAATGTTTTCTATACTATAAAAACTTAGATTCATGATATGTAACGAAAATTTGTTTCAGATAAGTCACTTGTGCATTTTAAATTTAAAAATTTCCTTTTTTATAATGTTATCATATAAATAAATCTTTTATTGCGATCGGAACATAATAATAATACTTTATATATCACCTCAGGAACCGTAGCTGTGCTAGTACGAAGGATTATGAAAATAAAGAAAATAAGATATGCCTGTTTTATGTTGCCATGGATTATCTGAGAAACCTTTTTGTTAGCAGTTTGTTACATTTTTCTGGTCTTGTATGTCATTTCATCGACGTGTAATCAAAATAGAGAAAATTGTTGTTGCATTCTCTGACACCATCTTCCAACTAGTCGTGCATTAGTGTAGTTCATAGTAGTAATTACTTTATTAGTATGATAAACTAGAGTATAAGCATTAAACTATACAATATACACTAATAAATTAACGTATAAGTACATAATTTACTACTTTAGTATAGTATTAATTCGAACATTAACCTACCTTGCAGTTAGGGGGTAAACGAGTCGGTAGCCATGAGACATTATTTGAGTCTTGCGCTCCCGTAAGCTGATCCACCGAATCGAGGAAGACAAGCAAAGGTTGTTCTTTACTAGCATGTGTTAACAAATGTTTAAAGTGAGCTGTAAGTGGTACCAGATCGTCAGGAATATCTTCAAAAGGTAACATGTAATTGTAGGAAATCTGAAAAGAAAATTAATATATTTCTTACAATAATAAAAATCTGATGTGGACAACACATGACTTCCTTATACGCCTATTAAATTACTTATACACATTTTTTTGCTGCACCTCATTTAAATAGTTTCATTTGAAAGTAAGATACGAACCTCCAATTTTTTAATAAAGTGTACATTACGTAATTGTATTGTGGTGTATACCACATTGCATCACGTTTTCTGTGGTGTCCGAGTCAGCATTTTATATTAGTTTACATATTAACTTTGTTTCACGTCGCTGAAGTAGATATAAATTAATTGTTTTTGTTCAGATTTATCCTAAGCAGTTTTATTGGTAAGGTTTCCTCAGCATATTTTGCTCTAACAAATAACTCACTTTTTCCACTTTTTCACTGTTTTTAAAGAAAAAACAACTTTCCTATAACTTTATTTTGGCTGTTAGATTTACTTCTATCTACGTTTTTTATGTAAAAAATATTTATTTAATTACTTCAAAAATTATTCTTTATAACCACGATGTTTTAGTGAATGTGCGGAAATTTCTTTACAAAATCCTAGGATTATGATTGTTTGTTTGTATAGCTTAAATGGTAAATCATTTGTATTAATTGGTGGTTGAGCACGTAGAAGTTGAAAATATTACCTATCTGACGGCTATGATAAAAAGACAAAAACTATTTACTAGTATCACAGATTTTCTGGCAGAATTGTCTGAAGTGTTACAAACCACACACGACAAACGATGTTAAGTAAGAAAGTACGGTTAATTCGAATGTTAAGTCTCAAAAGAGAAGTGAAAAGATTAAGGAAGCTGGTTTTAGTTTGACAGAAACATGGTCCTATCAATGCTTCCGGCGTACATGAAGTTAAAAAATTCTGAAGAGATGAAATTTATAGAAGCACTTAATCCTACAGATGATTTCTTTGGCGGAGGAACTAATGCTATCAAGTTGAAAGTAACTGATAAAATGTGAAATATATTGATGTTTGTAATTTCTACTACTTTCAGTTTTATAATCGTGCATTCTATACAACTGGACATCCTGAAAAGATTCACTAGCCGGAAGGTTATGACTCGAACTGGTTTGGATTAGTTAAATTAAAGTACTTCCTCCAAGAAACTTATATCCTCTTCTTCTTCCTATTAAAGGAGAGAAAATTATGTTATCGTTATGCAAAGAATACTTTACATAAGATAATTTTTTAATGTGTAATCATTTTGCCTGTGATGGAAAATTACTGAAATACGGAAAGAATCGAGAATATTGCTGCGAAGAAGTTATATAAAGCGTTTTAGAAGTATACTAAGCTTGGGTAATTGAAAATAAACCTAACGAATTCTTTAGAGGTTACGTAAAAGACTTTATGAAAATAAAATTAGCTGATATAAAAATTAGCATTTTTTAAAAATAAAAAATTGGAATCAATGTACCGTTATACAAACTGCGCGGGCGCGTGTATGTTTTGATCTTTTAATTAGTTTATTGAAATGAATTTTTTATTACTACTTGGTAGTGTAGCCTAAATAGCATTAGTGCAATTATTTAAAGAGTAAGAACCAAACAATTAAAATTAATAACTTTTTTAACTTTTCTAAGTGCATGAAATGATCAGTCAAACACAGAACTTCCACGGAAATATTATATAAAACAATGAATGAAACAAAAATAAACTGTAAGCAATGAAAAATAATCAGCTAAGTTAACTCCTTACATCATTTGCAAATTACATTTAATACCACCATATGCTTCTTTATTTGTTTGTGTAATAACTATTACTTTAGGTGTTTATTTGAGTAACTGGCAATGATCTCCTCCTGCTCTTTTTGGAAACGTAAGAGAAGAATCAAGAAATGAAATGAAGTTCCGAAAAGTAAAGAAATCCTTTCTGTTGTTTCTGTGAAAAGTTTGATTTTTTATTGTTAAAAAAAATTTGAAATTCCCAAAATTTGTCTTTTGAAAATAACTTATTCTGATATCGCTAGTCTAATTATCTCTGATTATACACAACTAAATATTACTGCATAGTATTTTTTTGTATTCTACTTGCGCCTCTTTTTATTAAATAATTGTTTTTTTCTTTTAAGTTACAAATTGAGTATCTCCAAATCCTACTAAAATTTTGTACGAAACATACTTTTTTAAGTAATAGTAAACAGGCAATAAAACTTAAATTCTATGAAATAAAGCAAACCTGTTGACAAATAGAAATAAGAGTAGGAGTAAGAGCGGAGCTATCCGGAGTCGTTCCCAAGAAACGAATTATACATATCGGTTTGGCGCCTGCAAACCACTCTTCAGAACTAAGACCGGCTGACTGTGCCAAAAGAGAAGTCTTACCGCAGCCTCCTTCACCGTATAAGACTAGAGGCTTATCGGAATTGTCACTCATGTAAGTTTTTATTCTCACCAATTCATCTTCTCTTCCATAGAAAACCTAAAAACACGTAGGATAAATTTTAGCTTCAATGACACTAACAAATATATTTAATTCCAACCTGTAGCTTACTCAAAAAAATAATTGGTTTTGTATATATGCAAGTGTGTATGTGTGTGTGTGTGTGTGTGTGTGTGTGTGTGTGTGTGTGTCTGTTCTTCTATTTGGAACAACAGACATACCCAAAAGAGCAAACTATTAAAATAAGAGAAATCAGTATTAATATTACCAACTGGCCACCAGTAGATAATACTAATAAAATATAAAATATTAAAAACAGCATTTTCCTTAAATCAATTAGTTTGATCGATTTATTCGTACAAATTAACTAATATACGTCATTCGATCTATTTTTAATCTCATTTTCATTTTAGACAGTTCTCTTGTCATCTTAGATAAGTCGTAATATTGTGTTTAACTCCATAAATTTTATTTATAAGCAAAAGATACTGCGTAAAAACACGAAATATGTAAACTGAGCCACAACTGTGATTGTGGAGCTGTGATTACTATACTGAGTAATTAATTGTAGATACACGTACTATTTTTGTGGGAAAGAGACACAAACTTAAAGACAAGCTGTATTAAATAATAATAACGAAAAGAAGTTTTTTTTTTAATTTTCATTAGATTTTTCATGTCGAACCTTAGAAATGAAACAAATTTGTAAATCACAGTATAAAATCCAGCGGGAAATAAAACGAGACCTCTTGATCTTTAGCACATTGTTTAGCGAGTTATTAGGCTAGATACTCATCGATAGAAGCAATATAAAGACTGTAGGGCTCTCAAGCATAGAAGAGAGCGCCATGTCTTTCCGGCTTAGGATCTACACTTACTACTACAACAAATTTCGAATAAAAAATAAGTAAATTTTTCAAACTTCTACAATTAGAAAAGCCGTAAAGAAATCTAAGCATAAATGACTGATGATTTCCGACACAAATAGAATTAATGTGTTCGGGATTGTAAATAACAGTCATAAAAGAAACATTTTTATGTATTTGAAGCAGGTATTTCCATATGAGAATTTGATTATAATTCCAGAAGGCACTAACTCTGTTTTTAAGTAATTATATAAAATCTAAATGGAAACTGTTTAACAAAAGCCTACATTATCTTTAAGAATGTATAGCAGTAATGAAAAAAAAATAGTAATGCATATTTAACAGTAACTTTGATTACACTGTAACTATAGCTAGTCAGTTAATTTTATTATTGTTGAACGTAATTGTAAAATGTAAATTGTTATGTACTGCGATTATTTTAGGTATTTTTCATTATTGTGTTACTTATTCTTGGAATACTTTATTTTCTTTTAACATGTATTCATTAATTAGACTCGAGTAATGAATTTTATCTACCGATATCGATTTTACTTAGTTATTTTGAAATCTAAGGAGTCTTTTTGTTGATGCAAACGACCTGAATTAACAGACGACCTTCAGTCATATCAATTGTATATGTGTTTTTATGGAGAAATACTTTTTAAAACTATTAAAAATATATATAAAGTTATTTTAAGTATTATGTTTAGTGCCTTTTTTAAAGCGAATATGAAAATAAATCATAATTTTGTAAAGCAAATGTTCTAATAAATGCTGTTTATTCAACAACATTAGAGAAAATTTATAATATTCTGAGAATAGAGTTCAGGACAGAGTACGTAATTTCTCCTCTTTTCTGATTGTTATACGTTTGTAATCTCGATTAAAATAAAATCAATTTAACCAACAGGTTTTTTTATAAAAATGGATTTTTTATAAACTGTAGAACAAATGTTTAGTGGCTGTTTTTATATTAAACGTTTACCTAACAAAAACGATAGCAAAAATACATTACTGCATTTTAAAATAATTAAAAAACGAAGCATTAATTTAGCAGTAATACAAGCCTGACTTCTCTTTTCAGCGGATAGTACACAGCTGTTCTATTCTGAAGAACAGAAAATAGATTTCTTCCCGTTAAGTGGGATTTTCTGTCATTCAATTTGCTGTTTTTGGGGAGGTTCTGAATAAATTAACTACTAAAACGTTGCTTTAAACAATGAAAGAGTAATATAGTTCATAACCGTAACTCTTAAAAAATGTGATTTACAGTCATAAAATCAATTTTATGCAATATACGAGTACAGTTGATCCAGACTACTAAATTAGGTCGAATTGGTTGCCTCTGAGTCTTTCTTTTGTTACAACAATAGCAATAATTCAAATGTTTGCACAGACAGACTTGCCACTGTAATACATCAATGTTTAAAACTTAAAGTTAGCCTAAGTCCTCAAATAATTTATATTTAAAAAAAACAGAATACTGATAAGCGGGAAAGTTAAAGAAAGAATAAGAAAGGAAGTGTGTGTGTGTGTGTGTGTCTGTGTAAATATATATATATATATATATATATATATATATAAAATTATTGTAATCATACTCATTGGTATATATATTTTTTATCATTTTTATTTTAATAATTTTTTATTTTTAAATTAGATATGAACAGTTTTCAGATTTAAAATTAAAAAGTTTAATTTTTAAATAATCAATTTTGTTTTATTTCATTAATATACCTGTTTTTTTTTATTAAAACAAAGTTGTTTAACGGTATAAAATCTTTATTTAGTAAAGATAATATTCTGAAATAGATCTTTAAAAACAATAAATTTTCACACCGTCGCAATCAAACCTAATGCAATAAAGAGTTCGAATGTTACACATTACTCAACTAAAGAAATATTGTTACAATACATCAAGTTTAATAGATATATTAATCTGAAATACAATGCATTTAAATTAACTAAGTAAGATTGAAACCATCAAATCATCTTTATTTATAGTTTGAATAGAAAATTGTGTTTTTTTCCGTTCAGTAGTTGAACAAAATCTAACTGAATACATGACATGAAATGAGGACATTATACAGAATTTTTTTTTCATGGTTTTAATGGAGAAAGTTATTTTTCAAGGTAAAATTTTGTAAATTTTCTTCAAACTAAATCTTTAACATTATATAGGTTACGTGTTTTTTTCTTTTTCTTTAACAGGTAGATTATTTCATTTTAATTACACTTGCAGTGATGAAAATCCATATTTTCAGACATGTAAATATAAAATCGTATAATTATTGTATTCTATTAAGTATTGCGATCTATTTTTATTTATGTTAGTGAAATTTTAATCAGCTGGAAAAAATTTGGCTAAAGTTTACAGAGATGTAGAATACTACAGTTGTGGAAAAAATAATGTAATTCAATCTTAAAAACAATTTTATTTACTGCCATTAAGCGTCAGTAATTTTAATATTGAATTATTATTTCTACTAATATAAAATATAAGATGTGCACTTTTTAAGCTTTAAAGCACACTAATTCTATAATACATTAATGTACATCAATGGTCTCGGTTTAATCACATTTAGTGTGATTTTAATCACAGAAATACAATTTATAGGCAAATCGGAGTTTAAGGATAAAATTTTAAGACTTGATTTTGTAAACTATATTTTACGTTAAAGAAGACAATTTTTTCCCATTAAATTATAAAAAAATAATCGTTCGATTTTCTGTTAAATTTTACCCTATTACTGTACTCAGTAGGTTAATCTAAAAATAATACATACATAAATACTTTATTAGTGGCAATAATTACATTTTTAACAATCTCGTTTTAAAAACAAAACATTTTGCATCGCATTATTTCACTCATTTCAGAAAAAAGCGAGTTTTTTTTATCAAATTTAATGTAATAATCTTGTTTAGTATACGATTGAAACAGTGACCATTTAACCGGCTGTTGCAACAACTACAAAACTAAACACTAATTCTGTTTATTAGAGTGTAATTATTTTCTGATAAAATGTAAACGAATTAAAATAATAACTATATAGTTTTAAGAAGAAGTAATATTTAATATCAATAACACAAACCACTTTAAACAAAATTCTATTGAAAACGTTTAAATACAATTTCTTTTACGGTTTCTTGACATAGACTGTTACAGTATTGCTGCAGCGCAGCTGATTAACATATTTCAAAGTTGATGTTACAAGTAAAATATATTTAGAACCGATTATCGGTATGTTATATTTGTTTTAAAATATACATTATAATTGATAATCCCAACGCTACAAACAGAAAGAATTATAAATATCTCCAGGCACAAAAAAAAATACTTAGTATACGTTTTTATCAAATAATGAAACCTTAACAGAGTTGTTACAGGCGTGCAGGTGCTGTAGAATCTCGGTAACAATCTGCCCCTGGGCACTAGAATCTTCTTTGCGCATCGCTCGATCGACCAACTTAACGATATTTTTATAGAAATGCATAATGAAGTGCTGTAGATATTCTTCATGCGTCTCTGGGTCAAGACCTTCTCTGCCGATCCACTCGACAGTATACCTAATTCAAAAATGTTTTTCAATTACAAACCAACAAAACGAAATAAAATTAATTCTTCAAAAATTTTGTTACAGTTAATAAATTTTATACTAGTGTGAGCCTAAATATTAAATTATAGAATAATGTACTTAGTTAATAGAACTAATAAAATCAAGCTTAATATTTCAAGTAAAATTCTATCGAATTTGAGAGCACTTTTCCTATTAAAAAAAAAATACTACAATATTTACCAAAGAAGATGTGATCGGTTGATTTTCTTTTTTTTTTCTTTTATAACTGACAGTAAGTGTACCTTTAATGCAAAATAATATATAAAATTGATTAAATTTTTTATGAATTATGATTCAATAGTATTAACATTGGAATGTTTTACAAAAAACTTTCTGGTTAAATGATTTATTTATGAACATTTTCATGGTTATTTTATACACATATAGTACATTTAGGTATAAACAATACTTGAGATTGCAATAATAACAATTATAATGTTATACTTGCAATTAGTCAATTACAACGTTTCAGTTACAACACAATATTTACGCTTAATACACAAAAGTAAATAATCTACACATTTACAACAGAACATTTATATATATATATATATATATATATATATATATATATATATATATACGTTTACATCAGAAAATTTAGGATTTTCAGAAATTCATCCACACTATAAAATTAACTCAATAGCCACCACGCCTTAATCCTTTATTAAAGTATTAAAGTTACCCTCTCCTCATTCCTTACCCTGGCAGTTACGCTGATGAAATCGTTTTTGCAACATAATTTTGAGATGCTTCACAAAAGTAATTCGATTTCAGCCAACGAATGAAATTCACCTGATACGTATGTTATAATTACGTTGTGTAGTATTATACCCTCCACTTCACGTATTTTTGTGTAGCAATTCTTCTATTTTATACAAACATGTTTTCAGTAATATTTTACTATGGGCCCTAACACGATGAAAAAATAATTTTAATCAGGATAGATTCAAACCTAACCGTCTACAACAGTGCAAGTTTACATCAACCTCTTCAGCAGAAAACATACAGACAGAAGAGATAAACAAGGAATTGGTAATTTAGAAACGTAAATAAAAGGTAATGATTGATCTACTAATAATGAGGGAATGGAATATCATATTAGGGAAGAATAATGCAGGAAGATGTCGAGAATGTTAGATGAAGCCCTTCTGTAACTGCTTAAATTTTAAAAAGTAGTTTGAAAAAAAAAACAAAACTGCATATACGACATTTATAGATTTTAAAAATGCATATTTAGTAGCAAAGAATGCAGTTTTTTTAAGTTTTGAGAAAAGAGAATATGTAACGGAAAAAGCAAAGGTACTTATAATATTTAAATAATCAAGAAGCTAAAATTAAAATTGTACAGAAGAAAGGAATTGCAAAAAAATTTTTTTTTTGCATTTTTATGGTGTATAGCTCTTAATAGTAGTTAAACGTAGACAACAGGAGATCAGAAAAAAACTGAAAAATAGTGGTTTTTGAAATGCAGTGTTCTTCTGTAGAGAAACGTTTAAATTATGTTAGTTGGTTACAAAATGAATGAAAACAAACGAAGAAATATTAATTCGAGTTATAGAAGAAGGAAATTCGTTATATAACAGTAAGTGTCACAAACAGGTTTACAGAGTCACTGAATACGGTTCTACAAGTAAGTGTAGAAGGTAAAAATAGCAACGGAAATATTAATCAATAAAATTTTTACATTCTTTTCTTTTAACTTGCAACGGTTCAACCGTTGCAACTTTGCAAGGTTCAATCTTGCAACCTTAATTAAACTCGTTTCCCGACGTCATACAATGGTGAAATTTTACTCAATGACAGTAAGTCGGGTTACAATACAGTATTCTATTGTTAATTTCATATATTTTATATATATGTATGATTGTGCCTATACATAACGCAAGAGGAAGATCATAAGGAAGGAAATTGAATCGATACGATATAGCTATTCATCCGATTGATTTTGACTGTCGATTCAGTATGAGTCGATCAGATGGCTGTTGAAGCGAATTTAAATGTAACTAGCGTAAATTTATGTACACTAATTGTCTGATTTGGTTATAAATAACTGGTATCATTTATAATTATAGAAAGTAATTCTCCAGATTATAATTAGAATAAAACTGCATATAATTTTTTTATTTGCTAAATAATTAAAACAAGTAAAAATAAAAACTTAATTGTCATTTTAAAATTGTTATACAATTAAAAAAAAGTAGTAGTAAAATGAAAGAAGTGTCGAAAGACACCGAATCTTTGTAAACATGTAGGAAAGGAAATAAACAAAATTCTAAAACGTTGAAGAAAGAGTCAGAGATTCGGCTTTAAAGACGGTTAGAAAAAACGCGTCAAAAATACTAAAAAAAGAATGCAAATGAAGATGAAACCAAGTAGGCAAGATTAGATATTCATAACCTACACATATCTCAATTGAGAGCTACGGAGACACCAGAACAGAGTGAAGTTCGGCTGGCACTCCTAGCCAGTACGAATCCCAAGTATCTATATTGCTTTTCATATATATATGAAAAGTACAGTTTCTTCAATGGCGGAGTTAATTGGAAAGGTTTATGGGCTCATTGAGTTTGTAAATTTACACTATGATGCGTGGTTATGTGACCGTGTGATACTAGCTCCAAGAAATGAACAAGTAAATGTCATAAATAGCTTCATACTGTGAGAATTTCCAGGAGACTAAAATACATACTAATCCATTAATTCAGTTTTGAGCAAAGAGGATGCAGTTCATTACCCGAATTTTTGAATTTTTTATCGTTATCAGGATTACCAGCTTACACATTAAAATTAAAGATAGGTGTTCAATTATACTCATGAGAAATCTGAAGCCACCACAATTATGTAATGGAACTCGATTGAAAGTTAAGTCTAAAAATATATCATCGAAGCGATTATCTTAACAGGCTGCTGCAAAGGAAAAACTGTATTTATCCCAAGAATTCCAATCATATCTAACAACTTTCTGTTTAACTAAAAGACTCCAGTTTCCAGTTAAAATATATTTTGCATCAACCATCAATAAGTCAAATTTAAACTTCACGTACAACTACTGTAGATTTACGAGCTAGTTGCTTTTCTCGTGGGCAGTTGTATATGGCATGTTCTCGAGCAAGCAAATGCAGCGAGCTCTTTATTTGCTGTGATAACTGAAGAACCAAAAATGTAGTTTATAACGAGACGCTTGTGTAAAAACGTATATAAAAACAAATATTGATTTTACGTATCAAGGACACATGAATGATGGATCTATTACTTCATGCTTTGCATATTCATAAATCACAATAAGAAATATTTTACACGTACTATTAGCGATTTATAAATTCAATGAAACAATGAAAAAAGTACCACTTATGTTTATATATCGTTGAAAAGCTCTCAATGAGGGCTTATTACTGCAGTTAAGAAAAAGCCCAAATTCCAATTATTTTTTTAGATTTTGGGCTTTTTTGACACTTTTGGGATAATAGTTTTTGAGTTATGCAAGATATGTACAAACGTACGTACGTTTGTACGTATCTTGTACATATTATCTTGTACATACGTACGTTTGTACGTATTTTGACTAGTTCCGACGTCACGCCGGAACTAGTCAAAATGGATTCAGGGATGGTCATGGCTATTTCTGTTGAAATCTGAAAACCGAAATTTTTCGCGAACACAATACCTCCTTTACTTCGTACGAGAAAGTAACAAAACAAATCTTACTAAAAAGTAAAAAATATTTTTTTTTTCAAGAAAATTACTTTTTAAAAAAATGTCTATTGATAAATGACTAAAAAGAACAGTTTGGGGTACGCTGTTACTTATGGATGTATAGAAAGTATTTTTAAAAGTAATCTTCTCAAAAACAGAATTATTGTTTTACTTTTTAGTACAAATTTTTCTGTTTTGTTTCTGATTTTATTTAAGGTCAATAATACGAGCACAAGATTTAATCCTATCCCGTGTATTTCTAACATTCAATCTTTTAAACATGTCAGAAATAACGGTTGAGTTCATTTTATTTTCTTATCAAAGTAACAGTATTAAGATATATATATCTTAATATCTATAAATTCACCTGTTTCTTACTTTAATCGTCAGTTGTTATCGATTAAAATATTTCAGGCAGCTCTTAACAAATCTGCTCTACCTTCGAACCACCTGAAGCACCTATACATTAATTTTCTTTTAATCTGAAGTCAGTGTTTTAAAATATTTTTGAGCATAATGGGATTTTTATAGCCGATTTCTCAGCCCGACTGCAATCCCCAATAAATTTTTATTTTTTCTGTAATAATTTTATAATTTTTTGGGGATTTGTGTTAAATTATGTTGTCTGTAACAGATTTTATGTTTATAATTTTATTATTTTTGAGATTAATATTATAATTTTATTTTTTTTGAACTTTTTATATATAAAAGGCACTAAACATATTTTTTTTATTCCTCCTCAGTAGAATACCGATTTTATCTTCAAAAATATAATGACAATCTACAGTCATATTTAATTTACTAAGTGATAAGTTTTACCTAAAAAAACTTACCTTTTAAACTTAATCATAAAACTTATGGTTTGGATAACTTTAAAAATATTAACAAAAATTAAAATTTGCAAAGAAAACTAGTTAGGAATTTTTTTTGTCTTCAGTCATTTGACTGGTTTGGTGCAGCTCTCCAAGATTCCCTATCTGGTGCCAGTCGTTTAATTTCGGTGTACCCCATACATCCTGCATCCCTAATAATTTGTTTTACATATTCCAAACATTGCCTACCTGGACAATTTTTCCAATCTACAGGTCCCTTCAATATCAAAGCGACTACTCCAGGATGCCTTAATATATGGCCTACAAGTCTGTCTCTTCTTTTAATTATATTTTTTCAAAAAAAAATTTTTTTTTTCTTTTTTTTATATTTTTTCTTCATTGATTTGCCGCAACACTTCTTCATTTATCACTTTATCCACCCATCTGATTTTTAGCATTCTCCTATAGCACCACATTTCAAAAGCTTCTAATCTTTTCTTCTCAGGTACTCCGATCGTCCAAGTTTCACTTCCATATAAAGCGACACTCTAAACATATATTTTCAAAAATCTTTTCCTGACGTTTAAATTTATTTTTGATGCAAGCAAATTATATTTTTGACTGAAAACTCGTTTCACTTGTGCTATTCGGCATTTTATATCGCTCCTGCTTCGTCCATCTTTAGTAATTCTACTTTCCAAACAACAAATTCTACCTCCGTAATCTCTTCTCTTTCTATTTTTATATTCAGTGGTCCATCTTCGTTATTTCTACTACATTTCATTACTTTCGTTATGTTCTTGTTTATTTTCATGCGGTAGTTCTTGCGTAAGACTTCTTCCATGCCATTCAGTGTTTCTAAATCGTTTTTACTCAGCAAGACTTACTGTATAACCGGCAAATCGTAACCTCTTTATCTTTTCACCTTGCACTATTTCTCCGGGTCTAAATTGTTCTTTAACATCATTAACAGCTAGTTCTACGTAAAGATTAAAAAGTAACGGTGATAGGGAACATCCTTGTCGGTTTCCTTTTTTATCACGGCTTCTGTCTTATGTTCTTCGATTATTACTGTTGCAATTTAATTCCTGTAAATGTTAATGATTTGGTTTCTATCTCATACTTGAACCCTAAATTTTTGTTTAAATGCGAACATTTTATTCTAGTCTACGTTATCAAACGCCTTTTCTAAGTTCATAAATGCCAAATATGTTGGTTTTTTTCCTTAATCTTCTTCTACTATTAATCTGAGTACTAAAATTGCTTTCCTTGCCCCTATACTTTTTCTGAAACCAAATTGGTCTTTTCCTAATACTTCTTCCACTCTCCTCTCAATTCTTCTGTACAGATTCTAGTTAAGATTTTTGATGCATGTCAAGTTAAGCTAATTCTTCTGTATTCTTCACATTTATCTGCTCCTGCTTTCTTTGGTATCATGACTATAACACTCTTTTTGAAGTCTGACGGAACTTCCCCTTTTTCGTAAATATTACACACCTGTATATTTGTATATATATGTATACATTTACATGTATATGTATATATACATTATTTGTATAATTTATCTATCGCTTCCTCACTTTCACTGCGCAGTAATTCTGCAGGTATCCCAGAAGTCTTTCTGCCATTCAAATTTTTTAATTCTCTCAGATTGTATTGTTTTTTAATTCAGATCTCAGTATTGTATTTCCTTTTTCGTCCTCTCTGAGCTCCTCTTCTTCCTCTATAACACCAGTTTCTAATTCATTTCCTCCGTATATTTCTTCAATATATACCACCCACCTATCGACCTTTTCTATCAATCGATGTACCATCTTTGTTTAATACATTATTAGATTTTAATTTATGTATCACAAAATTCTCCTTAACTTCCTGTATGTTACCTCCATTTTCCCAATGATCATTATTTATCTTTCCATTTCTGAACACTTTTCTTTAGTCCACTCTTCTTTCGCTAATTTTCATTTCCTGTTTATGGTATTTCTTAATTTTCGATAGTTCCTTTTACCATCTTCATCACTTATGCTTTCTACGTTCATCCAACAGCTCCAATATATCCTTTGATATCCAAGGTTTTCTTCCAGTTCTCTTTTTTCGCCTAAATTTGCATCTGATGATTTAAAAATTTCCTTTTTAACATTCTTCCATTCTTCTTCTAAATATTCTACCTTACCTTTTTTACTCAGACCTCTTGCGATATCCTCCTCAAAAATCTTCTTTACCTTCTGTTCCTCAAACTTCTCTAAATTTCACCGATTCGTCTGACACCTTTTCTTCAGGATTGTAAACTCCAATCTACATTTCATTATCACTAAATTATGGTCGCTATCAGTGTCTGCTCCAGGGTAAGCTTTGCAATCGACGAGTTGATGTCTGTTTCTGTTTTTCCTGTTTAGCCTCCGGTAACTACCGTTCAGATAATACTTCAGAGGATGAATGAGGATGATATGTATGAGTGTAAATGAAGTGTAGTCTTGTACATTCTCAGTTCGACCATTTCTGAGATGTGTGGTTAATTGAAACCCAACCACCAAAGAACACCGATATCCACGATCTAGTATACGAGTTGATGTCTAACTTTTTTTTTTAACCATGATATAATCTACCTGATACCTTGCAGTATTACCTGGCTTTTTCCATGTGTATATTCTTCTATTATGGTTTTTAAACTGGGTGTTGGCAATTACTAAATTATACTTCGTGCAAAACTCAATAAGTCGGTCCCCTCTTTCATTCCTTTTGACCGCCCATATTCACCCACAATATTTTCTTCCTTGCCTTTTTCAATGCTTGCATTCCAATTTCCAACTATTATTAAATTTTCATCCCCCTTTTAAATGTTTAATTGTTCCGTTAATTTCTTCGTATACACATTCTACCTCATTATCATCATGGGTACTTATAATCATATAGACATTAACAATCGTTGTCGGCTTAGGTTTTGATTTTATCCTTATTACGTTGATTCTATCAGTATGCATTTTGAAATATTCTACTCTCTTCCCTATCTTCTTGTTCATTATGAAACCTATTCCTGCCTGCCCTTTATTTGAAACTGAGTTAATTATTCTAAAGTCACCTGACTAAAAGTCGTTTTCCTGTTTTCACCAAACCTCGATAATTCCTACTACATCTACATTTAATCTACCCATTTCCCTCTTTAAATTGTCTAACCTACCAACCTTTTTTAGACTTCTAACATTCCACGGTCCGACTCGTAGAATGTTATTTTTTAATTTTCTATGTAAAAATCATTGCTCAGAAGAATTAACACTAAAAATGTAAAAGTACAAGAAAATAATTAACATAAGCAATAATGCGTAGTTAGTTCAAAAAAAAAATAAAAAATTGTAACTTATTAGGCTGTTAGAGATAGTAGTTTAAATGTTATTAGAATTTTTCGTGACTTCTTTAACTTATCAGCTGATAAATTTTAGTTGCAACAGCTGAAAGTTTTATGAATGACCTCTCAGATTTTATAGATGAGCTCTCTCTTTTTTTCTGTTTTTTGGAACCACCGTGAAGGTATTCCTTTAGAGGATGAATGAGGAAGATATGTATGATTGTAAATGAATTGCAGTCTTGCACTGTCTCAGGTCAACCGTTCCTGAAATGTGTGGTTAATTGAAAACCCAACCACCAAGGAACACCGGTATCCACGATCTAGTATTCAAATACGTTTAAAAGTAACTGCCATTACTAGGATTTGAACCTTAGAACTCTATATGAGCTCTAGTGAGCTATTTCTGTCTAATATTTCCTATTACGGCGTACGTATTCAATTTTATGTTTCAAGTTTAAAACAATAGATTATTGAATCGGTAAAAATCTTTGAACAATTTTAAGATTAAAAGTTTAACTATTTAAGATTATTCAACCGGTTACCACCCAGCATTGTATTTGTGAATTGCACGGTCCATATTGAAAATGTGTTATCGGGTGAATATGAATAATTTTTTAATAGGAATAATTCCTTTCGACTTAAACGTTGAGATTTCGATGTGATCCTTTTTCTGTACAACGTTCAGCAGTATCGTCAAACAAAATAAAAGTACTTTTATTCTCTTCAAATCTACTCTACTCCACCTTGACTCTCGCATGTTTGTTTTTCATTTCTTTACGTAAACTTCAGTTAGTATAAATTTCATTAGTCTCCGTAGATATTTCCTCTTCACCGATTTCTTCATCTCTTCGTCAGATCTTTTTTTCTTCAAGATCAGGAACGGTTCTCTATCAGTTACCCTCTCGTTTTACTTTTATTTTGGTTGTTATATTTACTTCTTCTATCTAATTTTTTCATATAAAAAATATTTAAGTAGTTCAAAAATTATTCTTTATAACACGATATTTTCGTCAATGTGCGTAAATTTCTTTACAAAGTCCTAGCCTGGATCTAGATTATAATTATTCGTTTGTATAGCTTGAATGGTAAATTGTTTGTATTAATTGGGGGTTGAGCATGTAGAAGTAGAAAAATTCTCCAATTACCTATCTGATGGCTATGATAAAAAGACAAAAACTGTTTACTAGTACCACAGATTTTCTGGCAGAATTGTCTGAAGTGTTATAAACCTCACACGATAAACGATGTTAAGTAAGAAAGTACAGTTAATTTTAATGTTAAATCTCAAAAGAGAAGTGAAAAGATTAAGGAAGCTGGTTTTAGTTTGACAGAAACTTGGTCATATCAATGCTTCCGGTGTATATAAAGTTAAAAGATTCTGAAAAGTGAAATTTAAGGAAGCACTTAATCCTACAGATGATTTCTTTGGCGGAGGAACTAATGCTAGCAAGTTGAAAGTAACTGATAAAAAGTGAAATCTATTGATGTTTGTACTTGGTATCCTACTTTCAGTTTTATAACTGTGCATTTTACACAAATGGACATCCTGAAAAGATTCACTAGCCGGAAAGTTATGATTCGAACTGGTTTGGATTAGTTAAATATAAAGTACTTCCTCCAAGAAAATTATATCATCCTCTTCATCCTATTAAAGGAATGTTTTTCATTTCTTTATGATTCATTAATCTCCGTAGATAGTACCACTGCTCCGACTTCTTTACCTCTTTCTCCAGATATCTTTCTTTTCAAGATCAAGAACCGTTCTCTATTAATTTCACGCTCATTTTACTCTTTCAAGAAATCTAAATCATTACCTTCATTAAAACCACACTCATCGGCTTCCAAAATTATAATAAAATATTTATTAATCAGTTGTTCTATTTTAATTCTAAATATAATTTTAAGACATTCATTTTATATAAAAAAAGCCAGTAATACAAAAGAAAGAAAATCAGTGTGGCAATTTTACAGTGGTGTTATGGCAGAGGTTAAACATTTTATTGCTTAAATTTTTTGCATACCAGGAGTACTGATCTACAAATGTAATGAATTCATTTTAATGTCCGCCGCATCTCAATACTGACTAAATGCAGGAATCATAACGTCGAGTAGCAATGCTGTAGCACACTGATAACCTTCAATTCAAATATGAAACAATCATACAACGTCTGTTATACGTAAATATTTCGTAGCTTTGTGAAACAGCCACGCTTCAAACCGTGTCTATAAAACTATTCTTTATTTTTCATTATAAGCATTAAATAGTCACCAAGAAATATTTAACAGTTAATGTGATGAGTATTACTAGGTTTAATACAACTAGGATAAAATATCGGAGCATTGTTTTATAATGTAGAATATTTAAATATTTCTAACTCAATAATTTTTTCACTATAGTTTTCAATTATTTCAAGCACAATAATGTTTTGCTTCTATAGAAAACCTACCTTTGATAATTGCTGGTTTCTATTTTAGCAGTAAGTCGTTCATCTCGCAAGTTACCCAGAAGACGAGCAGCTTCCGTATCTAAACTTCGGTTCAGAATATCCAAAAATAACGATGCTTTCTTTAGATTTTGTAAGTTAATATTGTTTATATACCTCACATACGCTAGGCAATGGTTTTTTGTATTCTTCACGTTCAGAATGCCATTTATCACTTCTCGCTCTGTCACTAAAGTCAACCAATAAAATATAAAAATGCATTTACTCACTATTCAGTACCGCTAAATTATTTATTTTTTAGTGTGAGATATTTTAAAACCGTTATTACTGAAACAAATTACAAAACGTAATTAAAAGACAGATTTTTAAAAAATGTTTTATAAACAAAAGAGTAAAATAAATGTCTAAATATAATGTGAATAAATGAACATAAATTATTAAAATAATGACCTCACCCCACCATTTTTTAGAATTTTCTAACAGACTGTAGATTAAGAAAAAACTCAAGCTTATTGTTATTCGGTCTTGCTAATTAATCTTTGATCAAACTAATAAATTTACCTGACATGAAATAATTGTGCATGATGTCTTTCGGTATTTTATTAGCATTGTACAGCGATGCAGCTGCTTTGCGAAATAATTTTTGCATTTTTGCTAATGTATCCCACCAGACAGCTTGATCATGTTGTTGAAGTTTTGGGATTCTCTGAAAATAAAAAAGTTCTTACCTTACTTAACAATTATTATTTTTTTTAAAAACGTGAAAAAATGACATAATATTTATCAATATTTTTAGAAAAAAGTGAGGTTATTTTTTAATATTACTCGACATAAATCTAGTTATTTTAATATCATTAAATTAAAGTAGCAGCTGGTTCTTCATCATCCATCGGTTCGCCTACCTTAGCACAAATACTGTTTTTATAACAACCTTTCAGTCACTAATTTTTAAAATATAATGTACAATAAGAGTTTTCTTTAATTCTTCTAGTAATGTGAAGAAATTCTAAATCTAAAAGGAAAAGAAAATATTTTAAATTAGATTTCGTTTTAAATACTGATAAAACTTTGAATTTTTTTTTATTTTCATTTTTATTTAAAATTATAAATTACACATAATACCAAACTCGCGGGAAATACTATTTGTAATTTTTTAGCGTAGGAGTTGTTTGTATGACATTAAAGTTAATAAGGTTAGTGCTATCTCCACTTTTTTTTAAATAAATTTTTATCAAAGCCATATTCAAGAGAATGTTTAAATTACTGGGGGAATTCAAATGGTTTAAACCGTTTTCACTCGGACGGATGAAAACGATACTTAGTTTTTGGTCAACAAATATTTTTATTTTCACTTTATTTCGAAAGGTTGAAATAATCTTATTATAGGGTTAATTAGTAATTGTTTGTTCAATTGATTACCTCTTTTTATTGACAATTTTCCTTTTATTTTTTATTGATTCCTTTTCAGTATGTGTGTTTATCTTAATTAATCCATATCTTCTGATTTTGATTGTTTAACAACCGTTTAATGTACATTTATTGTTGTATGTAAAATTATTCCAAAAAAGTTAGGAATATTTTACTAACAGAACATATTACACTAGTACAATATATATATTCACACACACAACACACACACACACACACACACACACACACACACACACACACACACATACACATACACATCTTAATTTAATTTTTCATGATAAATTTTTAATCTAGTATCCAGAATATTCTGGAAAGTTTTGCCATGTTTAAGAGATTGATCCAGGAAGTAAAAATAAGTAAAAATTCTCATGTAAACAAATGCCACTCGCTTCAATTTTCCTCTGTCCGCCATTTTAGGTCTTTTCAATGAAAATTTTTACGATAACGGACTGAGATGTTTTATTGAAATTTGGTGTAACATATACTCAAAAAAGGTTCTACAAATAAATAAGTTTGAAAATGTTATCTTTAAAAATTCCCAAAATAGTGGTTCTTTAACGATTTTAATCATTAATAATTAATTAAATATTAGTTTTATCGAATTAAGTTTAATTGGGTAAAATATTAAGCGTTTTATTCTAAACAAAATGGCATCATTTGCCAAAATTGATTCATAAACAAAGATACAGCTGAAATTAAAGTAGTTAGAAAATTATTTTAGATCGCATACTTTTTCGATTTATAACATTCGTATGTATATATTCATAAATACCAAGTAGAAAATTCGTACAATTAAGGTTAGTAGAGTAAATAATAATAATTTGTAATTAAAAAAGAAATAATAAATTAGTTTAACACTATTTAATTGAAGTTATGAATAATTTCACTAGTAGTTACTTGAGGAAAATAATAAATTTTGAATAAAAAGATGAGTTTCCGTTAATACATATTTACAATTTTGTTATCTGAATCTTTGATGTACGTGACTCAGTAATTGGGTAACATAATTTAAATTCGTAATGCTAATACTAAAAGAGCAGCTGTTTAGAGCTCCCAAATGCACTAAAACGAGAAGCGAAATCAAATTAGTTTTCTCTGGAAAGATCAGCGTCGTCCCCTTTTTCAAAGGTAGTTGACTATGATATGAACTTATTTGAGAAATTAACATTTTGCTTGCCGCAACAGAAAAATTAAATTTGTTTTTACAAAGCATGTTGAAGAAGGTTATCGTTTTAAAAGGTAATCATATCATTTTAAAATGGTAATAGATGAATCTGGTAACCGAATTATTTGAAACTTGTTCTCTTCAAAGACAAAACATTTATCTTAAACTTTTATAGCAACTGAAGAAAAGTATCAAGAGAAATAATTAAAAATGTATAAAGTTGAAAAATTATTTTCTCTTTGATAGCAATTTTTATATTTTTACGAGTTTATCAGTATCGCCTATGTGTTTCTCTTTCTAGAATCATGTTGTTTACATTATTCACTGATCGTATTAAATACTTATAATTATTAAATTAACAATGTATTATTAATTTATTTCACATTATTAAGAAATATTGTAAAATGTTTAATAAATGATGGTAAATTGCGATAAAACGTCATTATATTACATGAAATAGCAAGATCGAGTAAAAATGTGTCTGCTCCTTTTTTTAACATTAACATTCTGACAGTGGCCTTATTCAGTTCAGACTCTGGCTGACCAGAATAATATAATGCCGTTAATTAAACCTCTACTTCTAAAATATGTCTGTAATTATGGTATTGTAATGACTGAAATTTTGATTACGACAGCTGGATTGAACTTTTGGTCCTGAATGATTCAGAACGAATTTCATTATAATAGTCACTTGCAATGTCAAACTCCAAATTAATTTATGGATTAGGTTTTAATCAATAACCACGATTAAGTAATTTTGTTTTATGATTTTTCTACTCCACGCTTGTTTTATTTACGAAATTAACATATCATATGTTAATTTATTATTTTAATGCTTTTGCTTCAGAAAAATATAAAATTATTAATTTGCTGCTGCAACCGTTAAGTTTGACTACAGAATTACTAATTTTATGAACAATAAACTCATAATTCTTCACTCATCGTTTTGTAGTGAAATGTTTATTAACTTTATTTAGTCTGTGTTCGGTTCCTATTTTGAGCCAGCTAGTGCTGCTCTCTAGTTTTTATTAGCGCTGGCCTGCGAACCAGTTCATACAATTCATTAGAGTTAAAAATCCCGTCTGGCGTGGTCATGTATTTCTTCGTGACTATGTGGTTTAGTTATCTAGTATGTCATTTAGTATCTTTTACGAATTAAATTCAATTACCTAGAAGAACATTGTCTCATTCTTTCATCAACAATTAATACAGTCCATCCTAGCTCTAAAGACTTAACAGTCTGCTTAAAAATCTTCAATAACCTTTTTTTTGTCAACTTTTTTATTCAAATTATGTACTTATTCTAAATTTAATTGATGC
Organism: Lycorma delicatula; assembly: GCF_047948215.1. NCBI lineage: Eukaryota > Metazoa > Arthropoda > Insecta > Hemiptera > Fulgoridae > Lycorma > Lycorma delicatula. The sequence continues at coordinate 275,384,780 of NC_134455.1, read as the reverse complement.
TGTTACATAACATGAATTTTAAGTTTTTATAAATACATATATACGTTTTTCCAGACCACTTTACTAAAGAAATATGGAAATTATAAATTACTAAAATAATTTTATTTCAATTTACATAACAGCGAACATTTTACTTTCCACTGTAATATTAACGTTTTCATGTCTAGATATTTATTACTCGTAAACATTCTAAAAAATACATTATGAGTTACAATATGTTACTAAGTATTCTTCCTATTGTGTAATAAGCATTGCACCACATAAAATTCGTCTTATAACTGAACTTTTGAAATTGAATCACGACATCTGTCGAGACAGGGCCTGCACGAATACAGATTTCTTTTTTTAAGATTCTTTTCATGTCGAATATATTTCTTTACTATCACGAAGTGTGCCAAACTACATTATATAACCTCTACCACTTTCATAGAACTGTCTGATTACGATATATGACTTTTTCGGATCAAATTTACAACTACAGAAGTTTATTATAAATTCAAATTTACATAGTGCAGTTTATTAACTGTTTTGATAAATTTAGTATTATTTCGTTAGTATAATTTTGTTTTTGATGACAATTTATCGGAAATAACAATATTTATTTTTTATAATTAACTAATTATCTAAAATAAGTTTCAAAGATTTAATTTAAATCTTCAACTTCGTAGCTTTCACTAATGATAAAATAACTGACCGTTTCTTTCTCTTATTTTTTTATTTTTGAATACTTGTCTATGTTGTGCTTCCTATATTTGTTTTAATTGCTATTGTATTTTATCCCAATTACACTGTACTTTATACTAAATTGTTTACCGGCTATATTAAAGAATTATTTGATCTGGGGTTTTAATAGAATAATAGAACATTTGTAACAAACTAAAGTGATTATTCACAACATTTACAATCCATACGCTGCTGCAAATATTAGATTTTTAGAATTTAACATAATTTAGCAGTTCCGTTAAAAATTTATTTCTATAAAAAAGAAAAGGTAACTTTATCATCGTATAAAATACAACTTCATAAATGTGTTAATTTAATTTTTTTCCGTTGCTTTTAACCGTTTTATTTAAAAAAATTAAATTCAAATCACCATAATATCTTCTGAATATAAGCTGCTAATATGCAAAGTGTTTCTGAAGCCAGTCTGGATATACGGAATTGAACTACGGGGAACTGCTAGTAAGAGCAATGTGGAGATCATCCAAAAGTTCCAGAGCAAAATTCTAAGGAGCATAACCGTCGCGGTTTGTGAAGAATGCCGAGATTCACAAGTACCTGAGGACCCCATTTGTTCACGAAGAGATTGGACATCTGAGCACGAAATAATGTTAAACATTTCGCTTTAAATTCGTTGGGCAATAACGAGGATCCCAGACAGCTCAGGCTATGTTTCCGATCTAGGGATCGGATACTTATGGTGAAGATGGTAAGGCTCCTAAGTTGAACGACTGTGAGGTTACGGAACAATTCAGGAGGATCATATGTGTTTCGAACATATCCATACTATGTTATACGTGGTTAATTATGATGATATATTTACGGCTTACCTTAATTCTGATTATGTGTACTTTCTTTACACTACGATTATTGATGTGTTGATTACATTTACTCTTTTCGTAATTTTTTTTTTATAATCTTTTATTTACAATCGCTTTCCGTTACAGAAACCATTAGTAAATCTTTCATCAAATACTACGTGAAAGAGGAGCATCCAGTGATATTCCTCAAAAGCAAAACAACTGAATAATACATAAATAACTCTAATTTAATTTAAATTACAAAATTGTAATGTCCAGAAGTATTCAATACATAGTCGGAGTAATTAAATAACAAAATATACATGTTGGAATAATAATCAACTCATAAATAACCAGAAAGTTATTTACTTTTGTGTTATTTACTTTTTGGACGTAGAGTCCAAAAAGTAAATAACACATAATCAAAATAATGGTATTAAATAATTGCAAAGTCCAACAGTAATTATTACATAATCCAAATAACAATAAAATAATAACCGTAATAATAATCAACACAAATCAAAACGTAAATAATCATAGAGTACAGAAAGTACACATGATCAGAATTATAGCAAGATACATACCATCTTCCTGAATTGTTCAGTAACCTCACAGTCCTTCAACTTAGAAGACCATTCATCTATCATCAGAACAACATCTTCAAAATCGGGATCCGATTTCTTGATTCAACACGTGAATTTCTTTTTATCGTCTGAAATACTCGATATTTTGCAACAAATTTAAAGCGAGATTAACATGAGCGTTTAGTCGAGATATATATATATATATATATATATATATATTGCCGCCGAATGTCTTTGATGGTACGTAGCATTTACTAACCTTATGGTAGTCCTGAAAACGGCAGTTTTTGTCGTCGATTGGCTTCGACAGTTCGCTGTAATTACTAACCTTATAGTAGCCCTGAGAAAGGGTGTTATCGTCGAATGGTTTCGACGGCTCATAATTCAAACCCTTGTGGTGGCCCTGAAAAGATCCGTTTTTTCCGTTAGCTCTGATAAGAGCTGTTGGGTCCGGAAGCTGGTCTCCGGCAAAGTCGGGGAGTTGCGGCTCGTCCGTTGAAGTCCGACCGGTCTTACCCTCAGCGGCAGTTGGGTCCCTACTACAGCGTGACAGTGGTGGCCCCCGGAGCCCCGCAGTGTCGGGTCGGCGTCGGTCGTTCTTCGCCGGCGCGGCCGAGGCGGTTCTTCTCGAGCGATCCCACGCTGGGCCGGCTGCTGCTGCTGAGTCCGCCGGCCAGGGCGATTGAAGCCCGGCGAGCTGGAGCGGGAAGGTAACGTCCGCATCCAGCGGCTCCCTCGGCGGGCCGGACAGGCCTACTGCTCCGGCGGGGATGTTGGCATCCGACGGGTGGTCCCACGTTGAGGCGGCCAGGGAACTATTTTTTCTTCTTCTTCTTGGTCTTCTCCAAGTGGTGGTCAACGATGAATTGAAAATTGGAATGGAATGGAATGGAATGCAAAGTTGGCAGGAGTTTATATATTCTCCCTACGGATCGCAGAACCTGGACAGAGTCCCTTGCTGCTGGATGATTCTATCGGGCTTGTTTTTAAGGTTTATTTTTAAATGACGGGTCTAATTTTACAAGTTTTGTCTTAGTATTTTGTGTTTTAGGGACGGATTTAATTGCATTCCAATCCGTTGTTAAACCAGCGTTATCGAACCCATTTTATGGGCCGACCGCGGAAGGCTAGGCTTACGCAACCTGTCCTCCCGACGTAATTCCCCTTAAGACCGTCCACTGAAGTCCTTTCGGTGCTAACGCTTCATAGGCTAGCAGGAATACGCCACAACGGGGCACTAACTATATGGAGGGAGCAATGCGCCCACTTTTCCGAAGGAGTCGCAATTGTTGATTTGTGTTAATTTTTATGTAAGTTTTAAAGGAAGAGTTGTGTAGAAGCTCTTCATCCACTTCTGTTATGACTGCCTTTCAGGACGCATCTCTGCTGGGCTTTGTTCCGGACTCCAGTCCGTGATGTGGGGACGAGTAGAGGGTCTTCCTTCTTCTTCATCCGATTACCTTTTCATTGTTCTTTGTCCTGCACTTTCCGAGAATTGGTAGTAACCGAAGTTACATACCGTTAACCTTAGTTGAAAATTCTCTCTCACGCACGCTCTTTTATTGGAACCTAAAAGTGATGGGGCCGCAGCGCTACTATAGTGGGAGAACTGCGCAGTCATCTGCGCGGCGGTAGTGGTGATTGTTTCAGCGCGTACGTATACTGTACGCCAGCTCACATCTGAAGATTTATAACAGGTGAATGCATTTTTACGTTTCTAGTGCATCGTAGTTTTATTGGACGTTACTTTAAGTACGATCAAGTGAATTAAAACTACTTTTTTAATAATTTATATAGTGAATTTGAGGTTAGAATTATTCAATTCTTAGCGAAATTGTTCTATGTTAATACACAGGCTCATACAGGCGTGTTTATTGTGGTAAACAAGGACTTGTAATTATTCTCTCGTATTATCGTCGTACTAGTAGAGATTTTTTCTAAGTCCTCAGAGCTGTTTTATTAGGGAATTACATTTCTACTAATATCTCGAGAACTACTCACTCGATTTCCTTCCTACCTGGACATAAATTCGTCCCAAAGCCTTCCCTAACCCCCTAATTTTTTGACCCCCCCCCAAATTTTTTGACCCCATTTTCGGTCACATACATTTTTCTTAACCCCCTCAACCCCACCCAATTTTTTTTTTGGGGCCCCTTCCCCGAGTGGGTATTCGTAGAACTTGGGACGGCCCCCTGAGTACAGTACTATAACATGCGAAAACGTGGTTCACTCCCTATGGATGGGATATCCGCCCAAAGTAGCAGCAGCATGACAAAATCGGCGATGGTCAAGAAAACCGATCTAAAAGGGAAGAAGAGGCTCCGTCAAGGATCTTCCGAGGAGGAAGAAGAGGCGCCCGATACAGTGAGCAGTCTAGCATACCAATTGGGTCTGATACTGATATCGTTAAAACAGCATTTAGGCCCAGGTTTGAATAAGTACATTGCGACCCATGAACAGGATCTAAGGCGAGTATACGAGAGACTGAATGCGCTTTCCGAGCTGTCCTCTCCAGACACAAAGACTTCCCAAGCTACCCAAACGGACCCTATTGCGGGTGACGATTACATGGAGTATATTTTGACCAGCGATTTGAGTGATGAAGAACTCATTGAGCTCCTCCCTAAAAGGTGGCCTAACTCACTTAGGGGCAAGCTAAAGTTGGTTACTGACCTTCCACCTGAAGTCAAAGACACTTGTACTCTTAGAGATTTAAGGAGAGTAGGTGAGCAGGATATGGGTAACAAACTCGCAGCTGGTGACATCATAAAAGACGAAATAACTCTAATAGGAGACCAACCCGTTGAAGAAAAGAAGAAGAAATTTAAGATACATTATGACTCGAGAGCCCCGGAAAAGGAAACCCTTTCTTGTTTATTGAAGGCGTTCAAAAAGATAGCTATATAGTCACCAAATTCAGCGTATATACTGCCTTCGGGCAGTATGGGAAATTTTGCCAAGAAGATCATATCCTATATCTTCAGAGCAAGGGAAACACCTGTATATGTGTTAACTCTCCAAGGGGATGGTGGGACCAGGCACATCGGTAATAATCAAATCCCGATAAAGAAGGCTACTCCACCGGCGGAGCAAAGCCAAACAGTGATTGTTAAGGCAGAAGGAAAAACGTACGCGGAGCTCCTCCGGTCCATGAAGGATGCTGTCACTAGCGAGGAGCCAAATAACGTCATCTCATTGCGATAGGGCCGTAACGAGGAGCTCCACGTTAGGATACAGGGTGCAGAGAAAGCGGAACAATTTACATCTATCCTGAGGGACAAGGCTGCCGACCTTCACGTTGATATAAAAAGCAGAGCTGGAAGGAGAACTGTTGTGCACATCCGAGATGTCGAGCATGACACAACAGAGCAAGAGGTTATGGCCGCCATTATAAATCGCGTGGGTTCTAGCGAGGAAGTCAAGATAACATCCATGAGAAAAGGTTTTGGCGAGACACAAAATATTACGGTCATGACCTCTTACAGAGCGGCATGCAAACTGGTCGAGGAAAGAATAAGAATCGGATGGATTAGTTGCCGGGCGTACATCCGGGAAGATGAAGACAGGTGCTATCGTTGTTGGGGCACGGGCCATAGAAGGCACGAATGTAAAGGCCCAGATAGGCTCGATTTGTGCTTCAACTGCTGTAGCAGAGGTCACAAGATAGCGGATTGTCTTGAACCTAAGCAATGCCTCGATTGTAAGAACGGTGAACACAGGACTGGAGCATGGCAATGTAAGAAAAAATTACATGATTAGGACTATGTTAGCGAATGCCAATAGGAGTATTCTCGCTCACGACTTAATTAGTCGTGTTGTTGCAGACAAGAACGTAGACCTCCTTGTGGTCACCGAACCCAATAAATATGAAGCTGCCAAACTTGGATGGACTGTTGATATGTCGGGAGATGTTGCCATTATGGACGTAAGTCATAGTATACAATGGAATTTCAAGTTTAGAGGTAGTGGCGTGGTGTCTGTTGAGATCGAAACAACTCTATTCGTGGGTGTGTACATTTCGCCCGACATTGCGATCGCGGACTTTACTAACTTCATCGACACTTTACAAGGTGTGATTACCAATTCAACCAAGAGGATCGTAATGTTGGGTGATTTTAACGGCAAAATGGTGGCGGCTGGCAGTCGACACACCAACAGGAGGGGACAGATCCTTGCCGATCTCCTGGAAACTGCCGGCTGCATCTGCATTAATGACGATACGCCCACGTACGTAGCGAGAGGTCATCGGTCGGTGCTTGACCTCACCATCCTGGACTGTAGGTGGAGAAGGAATCAGTACCAGTGGATGGTTCTCTCAGAAGATATAGTGAGCGATCACCGCGCCTCTATCTTGGATCTGAAAGACGTAGATTTCAGGCGTGAAGTGCACTCCCCCCCACCGAGATTCTCATCCTTACAAATAGAGCAAATCGTCAACAGGACTGCAAGTAGACTGTCTGATAGACATCAACAATCACCTGAGGCTTTATCTAATATAATAAAGCAGGAAATGGACAGAATGGCAGCTAACAATACAAGGAGGCGCTCCGTATATTGGTGGACTGCTGAAATTGAAGCAATGAGACAAGAGCTCCAGTCCCTTAGGAGAAGGAAACAACGTATTCTTAGAAATAACAGAGAAGGGTACCAGGAAATAGCCAATAGATACCTCGAGGCAAGAAGAACGCTCAATAAGGCTATTAAGAGACGCAATGAGGATTGCTGGATCAGGCTCTGCGAAGAGCTTGACAGCAATCCTTGGAGCCAGGCATATCGTATTGTGACCAAAAAGTTCGGGAGACGTATGCCTATCCTCAATAAGACCAGTGTTGCAAGGGAGGTAGCCAGGTTGTTCCCGCATACAGTGCCTGATATCGTGAGATCCACACCTTGCGACAATAGAAGATTCACCATGGAAGAGCTACAACTTGCGGCGAGGAGTTTGGCAACCAAAAAGAGCCCTGGCCCAGACAAGATTCCCGCGACAGTGATCAAGGGGCTGGTTCAGAAGGCTCCCTGGGAGATGCTCGAGATTTCCAGCCACGGCATGGAGAACGGAGACTTCCCCGACTGCTGGAAGGAGGCCAGAGTGGTATTCCTACCTAAAGGCACCTCTTCGGAGGAAGATATAACCTATAGACCCCTGATCCTCCTTAACATGATGGGGAAGCTAGTAGAAAAGATGCTGGCTGGCCGCATCATCAAAGAACTAGAAAAGGGAGCCGGAATCAGTCCTAACCAGTACGGGTTTATTCGGGGGCGATCCACCGTGCAGGCTATCTGCCGAATTTCGGGATGGGACGACGAGGTAAAGAGAGGCACTTGGCGAACCAGGAGAATTCCACTGATGTTGTCACTAGACATAAAAAACGCGTTCGGGGCTATTGGTTGGGGTCACATTAATGACGCAATTGCAGCTAGGGGCCTCGGCCCGTACCTCCGTAGGCAAATTGAATGTTACTTGTCCAACAGAGGATGTCTGGTAGAAGCACAGGAAGAAACAGTACATTTTCAAATGCACGGTGGAGTTCCGCAGGGCTCTGTTCTGGGGCCGTTGTTGTGGCTGGTGATTATAGATGAACTCCTTCAGAAGGAGTTTCCTGTCGCCGTCCAGGTCCTGGCTTATGCAGATGACCTTGCAGTCCTCGTAGAGGAAAGAACGGTCTTGGAGGTGCGCGAGATGGTGTATGCGGCCATCGACACTAAACAGGAGTGGTTGAGGTCCAGGGGCCTGCAACTGTCTAAGGAAAAATGCCGGTGTATTGCCTTTACGGGTAGAAGAGTGCTAGAACCGTTCAATATTTCCATCAACGGTCATGCTATAGAAGAAGCGAATAACATCAAGTACTTAGGAGTTATCCTCCAGAAAAACGGTAGATACACCGAGCACATAGTCAATGTATGCAACAAGGCAGAAAGGATGATAAAAAGTCTAAACATCATTATGTCATCGCAGAATGCCCCTCTGGCCTCAAAGCGCCGTTTACTGGCGACCACCGTCGTGTCTTCGCTTATGTATGCCATTCCGGCCTGGTGGCGCTCTATCGCCATCAGGCGCAACAAAGAGAGACTGGCAAGGACGCACAGATGTGTGCTCCTAGGTGTTGTGTCCGCGTACAGGACAGTGTCCTATGCCGCCCTGTGCGTGTTATCGGGTACACCTCCTATTGACCTAATCGCAAAAAAGAGGGTGGAGAGGGCACAAGGCAAGCCAGAACAAGAGGTCAGGGATGGCGTTTATAATATCTGGCAGGAAAGATGGTCGCAGGAAGCTGTGGGTCGATGGACGAGAACCCTCATCCCCAACATCAAGCCATGGTTGTCGAGAAGATTTGGTGAGGTTGATCATCACCTATCGCAGTTTTTTACAGGACATGGTTCCTTCAATAAATACCTGCACAAAATAGGCAAGAGAGAAGAGCCAATTTGCAACTACTGCAACGAGATAGATGATGCTGAGCACACCTATTTTGAGTGCAATAGGTGGGACACGCTTAGACATAGTAAGGCACTCACAGGTATAACTCCAGAGACAACAATAGACTACATGCTAAGAAGCGAGTCAAACTGGAATAATTTTGCTACTTTTGTTAGACAAGTTGTTCTACAGAAATACTCCGATGAGAGAAGACAAGGTGTTGGCTAGAGTAGGACTGGGTGGACAGCCTTGCTGGTGAGGTCCAGCATGCTGCGGTGTGTTGGCACTGATGAGCCACCAAGGACTCCACGGGTAACAGTCAGGTAACAGCACACTGAATACTGAAGGGACCCGGCGCCGCGTCGCGGCGAACTGGGTCTGGCGTGGTGTCGAAAAGGGCAATATTAATAAAGAACTCTCAAAAAGAGCTAACCGGTAGGCCGACCTGCCATGCCGGTATATAGCCGGTAGGTGGGGAGGCCTATTTGAGTTTAAAGACACTCCCCTGGGCGGCGTAATACCAACAAGTCGGTCCGGCCCAGGGGAGCTGTGAGAAAAAAAAAAAAAAAAAACTCACATCTGAGTTGCTACCGTGTTCGTCCGCCGATGTTAAATTAGGCAAATATGTGGTAACTATATATATATTTCGTGCTCAGATGTCCAATCTCTTCGTGAACAAACAGGGTCCCCAGATACTTGAAAATCTCAGCATTTCCCACAAACCACGGTGGTTCCGCTATGCTTTTTAGAATTTTGCTCTGAAAGCTGTGAATGAACTCATATGAATGAAATATCCATGAACAATATTTAACATCACGACTAAAATACCTTTTACGTACTTTTTACAAAGTAAACAAAATTAAAGATTTTGAAATAAAAATAATTATTTATTTTTCTTATGCTCATTCACTTTTTCAATATGGAATCGAAATATGGGGAGGAGCGTATGACACCCATCTTAATAAAAAATTTTTCTCCAGAAATATTTAATTAGAGCAGCTCTTGGTAGACCAAGGTTATATCCCGGTACACGCTTATTTGAAGAATTTAAAGTACCTACTTTGAGGCAAATATATATCAACAAAATAATATTACACTTAAATAAATACGTAAATGATTTTGAATTTAAAAATACACCGTACAATACTCGTTCAGCAGTAAAAAATACTTATATAACGGTTAATTTTTTCAAAATTAACCGTTCGCAAACGTAAACTTCCGTATTACTACAGTATATTTTCTAACATTCTTCAGTCATTTTTACGACCGATTAATAAAAAGTAATCTAATAAAACAAATAGATGAATGGATGAAACATAATATACATTTTAAATTATCAAGTTGAAATACAAAACTAATCTACACTAATAAAAAGAAATTTATCATATTATTATAATGAACAGCATACAACAAAATAAATTAATATACTACCTACATTAAAAAAAAAATCTACATATATAAACTGTGAATGTTTAAGTGAATGCTAAGGATGTATAAATTCATAATAATATTCAGTTTTCTTGTCTTATGAATATTTCATATCTTCTTCTTATATGTTATCTTATTTTTATTAGTTTTTATTTCTCCATTATGAAATTATTATGTTTTACTTTCATTCTTCACATCATGAATTTATTGCCTTTTATTCTATTGATTTCAATGTTAATATAAATAATTTTACATTCTGGTTCTATGTATTTTTTTTCTTTTAAGTCAATTTTATTTAACTAATTTTTCAATTAATTTTTTTTTTCTATTTATCACGTTAAAAAATTGTGTATTTTCATTTATTTAAATTTTGTATCTTTACGACTAGGCCGTAATTATTTTGATTTCATAGAATGTTTCAAAATCTTTCTTAATTTTTTCACTGTTCATCCATATCACCGATATTGTCTTATGACCTACGCCTAATTCTTGGGCAATGTCCTTATTAGTTTCACCATTCTCTAACCGCCAGATAATGTGCGCCTTTTCCTCTATAGTGAATTTTTTCGCGAAGTCATAATTAAATCACTGTTAAATGAATTACTCAGGATATCTAAAATAAAATATTGTTCCCACACGATATGATACGCTCACAGTAAACGATTAATAACAACTGAATGTGGCTGCTTCAGTTTACAATAATCTGGTACAGGAAGTAGATAAGAAAAAGAAAAACTATAGTACATATGCAGGTAAAAAAGAAAAAGTGACTCATTTTAACCGTCAAAATATTTCTGTAACTACAATGTAGATATACTACGTTACTACGTTACCTCCGTCCGCAATTATAAGCGATAAAAGTTTGCAATGCAGTAGAAAAAATAAGTCATAATTACCGGCTGTCACTACAACCGATGCAATTATAAACAATATACATACTGTACTTATCTACTTACAACATACCAAACCAACAAAGAGACAAGTTTTTGGTCATTATATCCGATATCACTATAAACGATACTACCTAATATCGTAAATATAGTTAAATAAATTTAAAGAATTTGAAAAAAAATTATACTATATACAAAATTGTCACACGCACGCTTTTTAATTGTTCTAAATTAGTGATTATCTTATATTAAAGAGTAATGCTTGTCAGCATTGTTTTTTTCAGTCGTGTTTCTTTTTAATTTTTTATTAAATACTTCTAAAAGTTCTAGAGATGTTCAAGGTACCTTGAATCAAAGGAAAATAAATGGAATTTTTTAATCAGCGAGATGGTTTTCCTGAGGCTTGTTACATAAAACAAATTGCTTTCAAACAAGTTTGGGATATCTCATCATGGATAATTTCAGAATAAGCTATGCAAGTTATTCTGTGAAGACCCCGCATTTTCGTTGTAACAGATCTATGTTTTCGTGTCATAGTTGATTTAAACTTATCGTAAGAAATATTATGATAATTTCATTTGTGGTAATAATATATTTTTACATCCCAACCCCGTAGGGGAAGACACCCGTCTTGTGACGCTTCTGGTCGACCCGCACCCCCCTCCCGCCAACGTTCATAGAGCTGACGGGCTTTTTAACGGGAGTCGTCTATCGCCCTCTAACATTTTACATCTCACAATAATAAGCCAGACCTCGTTGGGATGCCACCAATGTAAATGCCTCGGTAGACATTTGTATCGGTGATTTTTGAACTTAGCTTTTGCCTTCGCTGTAGGCCTCGTCCGGATATGTTGAATGTCCCACGTTGTTTCCCTCTGAACTAGCTAACCGAGTCCTCTGAAGCACGAACCCCGCGCCTAGTTCTTCTTTTATTGAGGAGCCAATTTCTAAAAAATGTCTCGAATTCAAGGCAATTTAAATACAACGTACCACCAAAAAGTGTTGCTCGCAACAACGAAATTTAGTCTAAATTCCCTAAAAACTCAACTTCAGTTCATACCCCAGACATAGGTTAATTACGGACTACGATCTGGTCTACCAGGGAGAGGCGGACAGACCTCCTACTCCCACTCAACTCCATCGCAGAGTCCCAATGATATTTACTTGCTTTCAACCGTCGTCGAGATGCCGCTACACCTCACGGTAGCATGGGATCCATGCCCTCGGCAGTGAAGTCGCCATCCCGCCGCCGACAGTGTCGTGTACTCATTCAAAACTGCTCTCGTCCAAACACCGTTACATGTCACGGCTGCATGGTAACCCATGCCCTCGGTAGTGCAGTCGCCGTTCCGCTGACAGCTATACAATTAAAGAATCACCACAATTCTAACTAACCGTGACTCGCTGCCAGTGCACCTACCTTCGGCCAATCAACTGCCCAGGCAGTCCCTAGCCACCAGGGATGCTACTCTACTAAATCTTCTCGGCCGTCCTGCGCAGGGTAAGAAAGCGGAAGAAGTCAGCCACAATTGTCCAATCTCTGCAAGTCCTCCAGTTGACTCGCAGGTCAAAGAAGGAATCCATTCTCTCAAGGTTCTAACAACTCTGGTACGTTCAGCTTCGTACCGGGGACAGACATACAGGACATGGTCCACAGTATCATCGACCCTACAATCCGGACACAAGCCGGAGTCAGCCAAACCAAACCTAGCCAAACTACTCCTAAAGGCACCATGTACTGAAAGGAATTGAGTTATATACCGATTGAGGGAAACGCAACTAATTGCTCACAGCTCCCTAACATTTGGAAAAATACCATGCGTGTATCGAACAGTAGAAGAATCGTTCCACCTACCTTGCCAAGAGTCAAAACCTTGGTCTTCAATTTCTCGCAGACTCCCTGAAGTAAGAAGGCCTTCCTTCGTGGGAATGTACCACTTGTTACGTTCCGTAGCTGAAATATCAAGGGGTTTCATGCCGGCGATCATGGTGATCGACAACAGCTAACAATAGAAGACGCTGGCCTTACGAAAGAATATCCCTACAACATTAGAATTGTAAACGATGAGCCCAGACGGGCACAGCGTACAAGACTATGGCCTCACAGATACCTTTGTAAAGAATACACATGATACGATATTTCAGCCCCCAATAGCGATTAATGACTCTACGGACACCAAAGAAAACATCAATGGCCTTCTTTGCCTTTGCAACAAACTGAAGGTGATTATTGAATTGAAGCTTCTCATCAAGGATAACACCCAGATACTTCTGAACGGTAACATACCTAATCGGAAGGCCGTCCATTACAACCCGCAGGTGACGAGTTGCTGCTAGGAGACTCTTCAGAAACATCATAGGGGTTTTCTTCGCACTGAAAACCATCTTAAGCTGAGGACTCCACAACCTTAACACCTTGCATGCCTGTGTCGCTCTGAGCTCTATCTCGACACGCGAATTGCCCTCGACCAGCGGCAATCAAACGTCGGCATAAGCCGCGATGCGGCAGCCACTGGGCATCTGCAATCGCATGAGAGAGTCGAACTCAACGACCCAGACTAGTGGCCTTAGAACACTGCCCAGTGGACAACCTTTTGACAGGGTCTTTCCTACTTCCGAGCTCCCATCATGAAGAACTACAGTTGTGTCACTGAAATAGCTTTAGAGAGTTCTAATCTCATTTTTAGCATGCACCCACGCTGCTGAAGTTGAAACAAGGCAGAGAGCCACCCTAAGTTATTGAAGACCCCGGATATGTCCAAAAAGACACCAAGTATATATTTGCACTCGCTGGACGAAGTCAGATCCATTACCCTAAGAATTGCATCCTCTGTTCCCTTGCCGGGGCGAAAACCATACTGGTCGTCCATCAGAAATGGTTAGAAGTCAACCTACAATTAATGCAGAGGTACAATACCTTCTAGTAAACCTTACCTACTACAGGCAACAGCGTCAGAGGACGGTAAGAAGTACTTACAGTGAGATCCTTGTGACCACCTTTGAAGAGCAATTTGAACATTCCACGTTTCAAACATACTGGGAAATACCCAGCAACGAGCATCCTATTAAAAACCCTAATCAAAGGACCAAGAATCAACAGCAACGTGCGAACAAGGAGCATACCGAGATACTATCATATCCGGGGGCTTTATTCCTAGCCAGGCTACAAATTACTTGGTGAAATTCCGCCTCAGTAATTTCAGAAGATAAATTCTCAGAGTGAAAACATACAACTTCCCTGCGAACACGTTGATGATACGAGGTTTCACCAACCTCGTTATCACCTGAAAGCAGATCGTTCATGAGAAGAGTGAGGACACCATCTCTATCTGTAACCACTCCATCCTGAGTTGAGAGAGCCGACAGGAGAATGTTTTTTTACGCTTATGACCAAGTACTCTATAGACAACATCCCATGGGTCTTTATTTCCCTGCTTTTGCACAAAAGAGCGGCAGGAATAACGTTTAGAAGACATAACCTTGTAAAAATACTCGGTCCTCTTCCGACGATAATCCGCAATCAAAACTGCACGGGATCACCTTCACACCGTGCGGCTCTTCTGAGCTAGCCCACAGTCCGCATCGTCGCGGTCCCGAGTCCACCATCCAGCTACTCTCTCCCGACCCGTACCTCTGGGAATCGATTGCTCAGCGGCTTCAACTATCGCAGAAGAAACATTCTCTGCCAGGTTATCTAAAGGGACCTTGTCCAGACTTCGAGCAAAAACTCGAAGCCTGGCCGCAAAAAAATTCGAAAACCTTGGCCAAACCGCATGCCTGTGCAGGAAGCGCCCCTGTTGAACAGGATCATCACTCCTAAAGACATCGCCCACCTACCAAATCAAAAACCATTAGCCCGTTATTACTTTCGCAATCATCGACTACCGACCAGTTAAGAATCCTACCAAGGATATCTTTACCAATGGTAACATCAATGGTGGTACCATGGAAGGCCCTCCGAAAACTGACTGCACCAGCGAAGGTAGACAATTCGCCGACTACATTAAAAACACCAAACTGATGCTGTGCGATGAAACCTTCGATCAGTTCGCCGCCATCATCTGTGATCCCACTGTGCCAAAGAAGCGATTTGGCATTCGCATCAGCTCCTATAAGAATAGGACGACCCGCTACCAACCAAACAATCCTATCCCATCTTTCCAAATGCTGTGCAGTGGAATCCCTCTACTGAAAGTACGAATTAACAACAACCAGGTCCATACCATCTACGACAAGCTTAACAACGTGATGTGTGTCAAAAGCCTGCCGTAAGAAGACACTATCTAAAGACTTCCTGCACAGTACGTCGGCTTTACTATCACTAACGAAAAACCTCTTCCAACCTGAAAAGCCTTGCAGATCACCCTTAACCACGTACGGGTGATGTAGAAAAGAACATCAACGCTCCGTTTTTCGACAACTTCACCTAACTCAACTTGGACTACATAGGCACCATGAACATTTAGTTGACCGAACCTAACCATCAAGAGAGTTGATGTACATTTCAACAGCTCTTAAGTAGCAACCGTACTCCTTACTATTAACCGAGTGCCTATGACTTTTGCGTAACCTTTTACAGTTAACGCAAGACGAAGCCTCTTTCTTTTGAGGACAATCGTCAAGCTTGTGACCCTCCTCACCACAATGTGGGCAGACCGACACATACTTACAGAACTTGGCCCTGTGGCCGAATCTACAACACTTAAAGCAACGCTGCACATCAGTGTATTCCTTGAAGCGACAGGACGCAAAATCAACGAAGATTCATCCCTCCGACACGAACTTCTGGTGGAGACCAGCCCCTAACTCAAAAACACCGTGGATACAGTGAGGTATCATACTTGCCAGTCTTTAAGACCATCCTGATTGATCTTTGAATGAGGCCTCGTCCAAGTCAGTGTTCTGCTCTCGGATGAGAGACAGAACCTCATCCTCGGAGAGGCTCAGCTCAATGTCATAAACTTTGACTCGGGGCCTACGTAGTCGCTTGGGGTTGACCTTCTCCGCGAGCTTCTGGATGGCTGGAGATTCCTTTATGATTCCTTAAGGACTGACTCCTTATTTTTAGAAACAACTACCAGCCCTTTGCTGGTTTTTTTAATGTCTCTAATCTTTAGCTGCTTCCGGTTGTCACGAAGGGCAACCTGGAAGTCACGCTTGAGGTCCTTACTCGTGGTCTGCGAGCCCTCCGCCTTATTAACAAAAAAAACCTCCGGCTTCTTAGCCGTCCTGCTGGTCTCGCGCTTGGATTTTAGAAGATCAGCGTAACGCCTGGGCTGAGCTTGAGCCTGTATCACCTTGGGAAGAACCTTGACCACCTTGAGCTGGGAGGCCAAGCCCTCAAAGCCTTCTGCAATAGCAGAAAACGCCTCTCGCAACTTAGTCAGACGGGAAAAAAGAATGGTCTTCCTCGTCCCCACACTGAGCCCCCAAGAAGCGCTAAGAAGTCGAACAAGTAGTCCAGGTCCTTCTGTACTGCTTTATCGAGCGGGGCAAAACTGCCAGGTCTTCCCTTCGCTTTTTTTGAAGGCCTCTACCATGGGGGTCTGCTTAACCCGGGTTGGTGTTCCTGCGTCCATCTCACTCGTCTCGTCTTCCGAGGAAGTCGAAGGCACAAGCTCCGGCTTTCTTTTCCGCCTGGACTTCTTCGCTACCTCCTGGAAACCTTCCATGGTCGAAGATTCCTTATCCACTAGACCTAACGATATTCTCACTGTCTTCCTTTTACTTTCTACACTGGGCAAGCCCATAAATTTGACTACTGCCCGCAGCGAGTACGGGTAGCTGGGGACCTTCTGTATTCCCCTGTCACTCTTTGTACCTCTTGTCCGCTACTGGATCGGTAACAAGCGCACCACAGATTACGGCCTTCGCTTTGAAAAGAGCGCAACCAGGACTAGGGAGTATTCTCTTGCTTGTTACGGGGTCTTCCGACCAGGAGTCGTTGCCACCTTTCAGCCGCGATAAGGCGGGTACGTGTCGCAGAAATCGACACCTTATAACATCACAAAAATCCAAAAGTAATGAGTATAACGCAAAGTGCTAACTGTAGTCGCAGTCTGAGAATCAGAAAAACCTTGATACTGCTGGAAGGTACACACACGACCATCAGCCAAAACGTTACTGACAATAGACAGACTCCATAGTCCTCTGGACGCACTCAAGGAGACCAGAGGTTAATATATTTTGTACGGCGAGAATTAAAATAAATATTTAAATTAAATGTATTAAAAAAAAAAAAATTTAACCTTTTTTTAATAACTTTTACTATAATAAATAATAGCTGTAATTTACAGTAGAGCACTCAATTCTTTACTCTAAACTTTTTAAATATTAGAACTATTATTTTTTTGAATCTGTAACTTCGTTCTAATCATATAATTTTAATTTGTTAACTGAATTCAGCTTGTGGGAATCGGTAAAAATAAGAAGAAAAAAAAATATATATATATATATACCGTATATTTTATCCTTACTCAAGATCTAAAATTCACTTCACTAAACTCACTTACTGATTACAGTATATTAACAAAGCATTTAATGCTTGATTAACATAAATTTGCATACAAAATTTCAAATGACAGTTCTCAGCAGATAGCGCCGACTTTCACTGTTTATTCAACATGCAATTCATCATCATTTATGGCATTATTTACATATGAAGACTAATTAATTTATACACTCCAGCTTGGTAACTTACCCGTAAAAAACATATCCAAGATTCTTAATTAAACTAAATTGCCTTTAACAGTAAAATTAATTTAATGCACCATAGCTCATACTAAAATAATAAAGTAAGTTTTTCTTGTTAAAAATATAAACAAGTTAATTAGTAACCAAACGCATTAAATATCAACAGCTTTGAAAATATTCTGATAAAAATCTTTCGGCATTATTACACAATAAGCTATAATCTTCTGAAGAACAATTCTAGAATTCTTAAGTAAAAATAAAACTAGGGATTACAAGTAAAAATAAATCTATTTATTACTTCCGATCTTCTTTTTATCGATGAAATGCTTATTTCATACCACTATTATTACTATTTTCCCGATCTTGAAATATCTTTTTTCGATCAAATTGAAAGAAAATTTATTCATTTAACTCAAACAAACACATTCAAAATTTTCATATAATTTGCCGGTTTAAAACCGCACTTTCACAGGAATTTTAAATATTTCCTTTGGCTGAAGCTTACTCTTTTTCTTAATTTTTTCGTAACATTAAACCATTTTTATCATTAAATAAAAATTTAAAAAAATCTATTCCTCTAGCACACTATTTCAATTTTAAGATGTCATCTTTCAATATTTCTTCTTATTATTCCAAATAACTTATTTTTATTCAGTTTTCTGTAGCAGAAACTTGAAAAATAGTTGCTTTTTAAACAAATAAATTTGAACATTATGTAGTTGAAATGTAGCTGGTTTTACAACACACAGTTGCTGTTATTTGAATCTGAATTTAATAAAACAAAATGCTTCACTATCCAGCCCTTCAGTTGAAGTAGCTGAATTTTCACTGAAGGTTGATAGAAAAAAAACTTTAGAAAGTGACATTTTTGATAATATCTTCTTGTACTCTACTGAATGTATTCTTGGCCATATCTGGCACTTTTTATACCGAATAAACGGTTAAAAAGTTTTATTCCAACGAATACGCGCTTCATTTTTTTACTGTATGTTAATAATGTCATTTATTTACTAAGAGCTCCTTTATGCTACTACCAAATGCCAATTCTTTATTATTAATTAATAATTATCTAATTAACTTTTTAATTTCCAATGGCATTTAGATGTTTATTCTATTTTATTAAATAGTGTTTAATTTATTACTAATTACGTATAATTTTATTAATAAAGTTTTACTATTTAAAAAATATTTTTAAAATGCTGAAAATTATGGAGTGTTACCTTATTGTTAAAGTTAACTAAGATAGAAGAAATAGGTTGGAGGACAGAAACCGGCGGTACTGCATTACTGTCTTTACGGTACCACGTATCTAGTAATGAAACGTCCGTACCGTTTGCGGCTAACTCATCTCGTAGCATCTGTAACTCCGAGCTGACAATGTATGTTGGAATTGGACGATAACCATATTTCTGTCCCAGAAAAACCTATTATGAAACACAGAAGTTCTGTGAGTAATTTGATTTAATTAATGATAATAAGGTATTAATTAAGAGTTATTACATTTTTTAGAGAATATTAATGACTTCAATATATAATATATGTACAGTACCTGCTAGAAGTCCCCGTACCCCTAGACAAATATTCGTTGTGAACTTAGTACAGATTTTGAAGTTTAAATACATTTGTACTTACGAATTATTTATGCAGAGTATCTGTATATGCATCTCGTGCTGAACACACAGAGTAATACGTCTCCACGTCCTTCTTGACTCGTTAAGAATTATCTCCAAAGTTAGAGTCTTCCTACCAAATCATTACAAACTTATTCATTTGTTGTTATCGACGTTGAGGTATAATTAGCGACGTTGGTTAATTATTGGCGTTGAGCTAGGCCTTGTTTACTCCTCACAATGAGTTGTCGGTTGTAGTAAGGTCAGGGCTTCTCGGTGACAATTGCAATTTAAGCTGTGGATCGCGGCCCCGGACTGTAGGGTCGATGACACCGTGGACCATGTCCTACACATATGTCCCCGGTACGAAGCTGAGCGTACCAGAGTTACTAGGGAACTCGAGAGAGTAAACTCTGTTTTGGATCTACGAGTCAACTGGAGGACTCGTAGAGAGTGGACTATAGTTGCCGGCTTCCTTCGCTTCCTCGCCCTGAGCAGGACTGCCGAAGGGATTTAGTAGGTGATAGGGACCTGGGTGGCTAGGGACCGCCTGGGCAGTTGACTGGCCGAAGGTAGGCGCTTATGGCAGCGTGCCTCGGTTAGAATAATTGGTGTTATTTTGTTGGAGTAAAGCTGTCGGCGGAGTTGCGGCCGCTGCCAACGGGCATGGTTATCCTTGTCCCGGGCGGTGCGGTCGCGCTTCGACGAGGGCATTCTGTGAGCTAACGACACTGTCGGCGGGGCGTCCCTGGGTGCCGCTTCGGCGGTATGCAGCGGCGTTTCGGCGGCGGTGACGAAAGATGGTGAATGTCACGCGGGACTCCGCGATGAAGCTGTATAGGAGTAGGCGTTAATTCTCCTCTCCCGGGCAGAACGGAGCGGAGTCAGTATTAAACTCATTTCGAGTAATAAGCGGGGTTCTTAAGGGAACAAGGTCTAAATTTCGCTGTGTTAAACTTTAGTGGGAAAGTTTTGTTATAGTGGTAGTTTGCTCGGATCTGAGACATTCGATAATTGGCTCAATAAAGTTAGTGCTAGGCGCGGGGTCTTCAATCCGCGGTTAGGCTTCTAGCTTAGTTCCTGAGGGCGACGTGGTAGCTGCAGGTGTCCCTTGTCTTCTTTCTGAAGGCATAAACACATAAAACTATCTCGGGGTGAACTTTACCGATGCAGATGTCCCTCGGGGCATCTGCATCGGTGGCATCTCTGCGGGGCCTGGTGCGCAATCAGTTTGAGGGCGAGATGTCCTCCGTTAAAGCCACTACTGGCTAGGAACGGAGGGGGTGGTGTAGCGACCGGACACGCTACGAGGTGGGATCTTCTCCCTTCGGGAGGGAATCGAGATGTGGATCGCGGCCGATCCAGCGACCTGGAAACTTTCCGTTTAAGAAATTGAACAGAATCAAACAGAAAAATGAGCTGGAACCGTCTTGCTGTATCCAGACACGTTCTATGGCATACTTTTTTTTTAAATTGAGGTCTTCACCAACATTACAACATTAACGTAATCTTCAAAAAAGTATGGACCCAGTTAGTACCGCAATGTCGTGCCAGTCATATCATGATATGTGGTGGATTCCTTTCCGATGATTCACACACAAAATGAAGATTCTTTTTATCCCAGAAAATCACTCTCCTGCTTTATGAACAGTAATAAATCCATCTGAAAACAGCGCTGTTTTGTAGAACACCGCATTATAGAATTCTGATAATAAAGCAAGTAGGCTGCAACACGCTGTTTCCATATTTCCAACCGATAATTCATTCTCAAAATTTGGTCGAATTGGTATCATATTCAAGTCTTTTTTAATACGTTCATGAATTTTTGATCGCGTTGTATTAATTTTTGCCGCTCGTTTACGAATACATTTAACTGGAGGATTACAAATGGATATAATTATGTTCATTGCAGGGAGATGTTCAGGGACTTACTGATACACTGTGTCAAAGACTATATGTACATATATATGTGCACTGGAATGCAAGGTGATTTTTATTATTATTCATTTATTTTTTATTAATTTCCTATAATTCTTTATTTTATTATTAATAATTTTTACTACATTTAGTGAGGAAATAAATGGGGTAAAAAACGATCAGCTTGAATTACGGTTCGCAAACGTACTGCCGGGTTAATTGTCCGCAATAACTCGATTGTTTATCAACGTATTTTTACAAACAAGGTAGCATTTTGTTCAAATTAAAGTGCTTCATAAATGTTTAATAAGTAAAAATTTAAACAAACAAATATAATTACAAAGAAACTGAAGATTAAAAAATTAACATGGTTGACATTTTGAAATTTTTGAAGGTGACGTTTTCAATTTTTTTTATTTTGTAGAACAAGTCATTAGTCTTAGATCTGTCAAATTTAATTAAAGTAGGTTTACCTGTTCCTGAGAAATAATTATTTGTTGAAAATCACAAAATGGCGTCAAGAAAGAAAACAAAGCAAAATAGGACTTATATCGATATGAACATTTTTGCTCATTTTCGGGTCCTGAATCAGTTTCTGAAGTTCGGTAAAGTCTTGGAACACTCTGTATGTATAATACATAATTTTTCTTTATAACTGGAGATGAGGTGTAAGAATATTGCAAAATATTTAAAATCATTGAATTTCTGTCCGAAATTACAACTGTTTTTTAAAGAAAACAAAATTTAAAATATTTCAGTTTCTGATACTTGAGAAAACTAGAGAACCAGAGGTACTGGTAGGATAAGGTTACTGAACCACTTTGATATCGTTAAGATTTTTACATTCCCTTGAAGGTAGAACAAATTTTAAAAAACACAGCTCAAATATTGTATAATATTGTTTATTTCAATTGTTTCCTCATGTCTAGTCGTTATAGATGAATGCAGCCCAAAAGAACATACTAACGGCTTACTTGCAGGAACAAAAAGTCAGTAAGTTACTAGGGTATTCAGCACCTATTTATTATGTATGATCAAATTTAGAATTTAGAATTTTTTTTTAAATTTTAAATCAAATCAAATTCTAAATAATTTGTATCGAGAAGTGAATCAAACTGGTTGAAATTAGAAAAAAGATTCAGTGGCTTAAATGCTGTATAGCAATATCATTTAGGAAGTTTCTACTTCATTACATAAAAGCTAACTACTTTTAGACCATGAAGGAATTTTTTAATCGTTTTAGTAGCCTGAGATTACCCCGGAAAAGAAAAAATATAATGACTTTGTATAACAGTGTAAATTTATTATAAAATAATTTAGTTTATGTTGAAAAATCCCAAACCGTATTAGAAAATTTTATTTTGAATATTTATATTATGGGATCTGGCTTTAATCTTTTCAAACTAACAGCCTTTTCAGAAAAGCCCTACATTCAGACTGATCGGAGACTCGTTTAAACGGTTGTAATAAATTAAGTTAAAAATTTCTGAAGTTGTCTGATCTTTACATTAAATTATTTTTACTTCCATACTTACAAAAATACACATTCCTAACGTTGTGAATCAACGTAAGAACCTGAAATTTTGTTCACGTATGTTTACTTTGAGTAAAATGGCTAATTATTACGAAAACCACCATTAAATTCTGATTATGTGACTATTAGTTTAGTAAATTTGAAGAAATTATAAGGACAACATAGATCGCAATCAAGTTGACTTTTGACTTATTAATACTCGTTTCCGTATAATTTTTAAAGACACTAGTTATACAAAGACATTAAATAAACCTAAGACAAGTAAAAAGTTAAGCATCGCAAAATATTCCATTAAAATTAATATATAATTCTGTAAATACTTTTGATTTGTAAAGGAAAATGCGCTGGTAATAGAAAACACTTATTTAATTCATCGTAATGCTAACAAATAAAAGTAATTGAGTAATTAGTGAATGCGAATAGGATGAAAATCGAACTTTTAGAAAAAATAAAATAGTAGATTTACAAAAAAAAATTCTGTACAGATGATAAAAGTCTTGGCAGACTCTTTAGAACAAAGGAAAAATTATTATGAATATAGACAAAAAAATATAGTTATTGAAGAAAAGGAAAACAAGTCAGACAGATGAAAAATGATTACAATACACCGATCTGCCTCAGGACCAACATACGAATTCATAGTTTTGTTTTTGTTTTAACAATACTTTCTTAATACTTTTTTAGAATCTATATTTCATACCCAAAATTGAAAACTTACGAGTTTGTCAAACAAACTCTAACAAATCTCATAAAGATTACTTTTTCACAAAGAAAAAATTTATACTTTATCAATCTGCATAAAAGAGAATGTAATAAATTATCTTAATCTTATTAATCTTTCATCAATTTTCATTATAAAATAATACTGTACTAAAAGAAAAATGGTTTCATTTTTTTAATACTTTCATAAACAATTTATTTTTTAAATATTTTCTGTTGGCTATTTATTTTTTTTTTAATTACAATTTTGTAGTTATTGTTTAGTATATGGCAACTGTTTTTAAGCTTCTTACACATAATTCGGCAGGAAAAAAGATTGAGTTCAACACGCAACGCGAACTAGGGCGGTTGAGTTTGTGTAGGTGCTGAAAAGTTTATTTATAATCCGGTTTTCTTTGTTTATTATTAACAAAGTATCTTTGCAGGATACATAAGTAAGAAATTGGGTTTTATTTCTGTATAGTTTTTAAGTGATTAGTAAATATATATATCTATTTGTGAATTTTTGGACGTATAGGTAGCCTTTACGGTTATCTAAGCCACTTACATAAGTAGTAGCTTGTTTGGCCTTTTGTGACTGGAACTGACTTGGACAGTTTAATATTAATTTATACTTAAGTTATATTAAAGTTAAAAATATTTAGTTCAGTTTAAATCGTTTAATTTAACTACTATTTATTTTAGTATTTATTAAAAGTTGTTGATTAGCAACCACTTGGCAACAATTTGTTTACGTTGTTTGTTAGTGGTTTTCATCTTTGTTAACTTGTGTTTCTAGTGTTAGTGATTTTGTTAAGGTGTTTCGCCATTGGCTGTTGTTTATTTACTACATCAGTGTGCATTTGTGTTTAGGATACTGTTTTGGTTGGGTTTGTGAGTTCAGAAATGTTTGAAACTGAAGAAAAAAGGGTAAGTCCAAGCGGGCTAAATCTCGCTAGGTGTAAGGAAACAGTTGAGGTTAGGCTCTACGACTCTTCATCCTCTTCTGGGGATCAGAAGTCGCGAGCAAGTGGTTCTTCGCGGGCTGGAAAGAATAAAGATCAATTAACGATTGAGGAGTTTTCTGAAGGTAATGGGAGGGTTGGAGGTTCAGTACCATTAGTACGGGCGTTTGAAGAGAAGTACGACTTCTTAATTCAATTTTTTGAAAATCCAAGAAGTACTAAGGCTTTATGCGCAGTAAGATTCTCCCTAAGATCAGGGAATTCAAATCCATTGTTGAGGACTTGAATCAAGGCTATGAAAAATTGGTTAGTAACCCTGAAGTAAGAGAGGTTGTGCGGGAGATAGTTTCCGCCGCTCCCTTGGTTCCACAGCAGGGGTTGTCTCAACGTAAACGGTAAGAAGAGGTGTTGAAAGAGAGGTGGGAGGCTAGTCTATCCCGTAAGCAGCCACAGGTTGTGTTCGTCAACCTAAAGGAAGGGGAAACAAAGGAGATGAAGGATTCCTCTTTTGCCGTCCTTCGACAAAAGGAGCAGAGCCTGAGAATTCGTAATGTTAGAGAGACGAAAAAGGTGTTAGTCGTCATTGTTGACGACAAAGAAACTGTGCGGGCCATCTCTGATCCTTTTAAGTTGGAAAATCCGACCCTAAAGGAAAGAGGCGTCCTTAAGTGATATGACATAAATCGACGGCTGTCTGAGGAAGAATTAATGGCTCGCATTAGGGAGCAAAATACTCAGATGGATAAGATTACATTCAAGTCTGAGTGTCGATTATTACTTAAATCGAGTAGTCGTAAGG
This sequence comes from Lycorma delicatula, assembly GCF_047948215.1. Taxonomy (NCBI): domain Eukaryota; kingdom Metazoa; phylum Arthropoda; class Insecta; order Hemiptera; family Fulgoridae; genus Lycorma; species Lycorma delicatula. The sequence continues at coordinate 275,359,723 of NC_134455.1, read as the reverse complement.
CGGAGCACTACCATGGGATTTTCGAAGTAAGTTCTAAACATTTCAAGAGCTTCACTGCAGAGAGCAGATTGTTTGTAGACTTCTCTTCGTGTAAGGCCAAGGATTACTTACATGTCCAGCGCTGTTTTAAGTGCTATAGGTTTTGTTACAGAGCTAAGTTCTGTGAAAATCCTGCAGTTTGCGATCATTATGGTGATGGACACATGCCTGAGGAGTGTCCAAGGAAATCGGAAGGTCAGACTTATGTTAATTGCAAACGTCTTCGGAAGGACCATAAGCACTGTGTGAACAGGAAAGATTGTGGTGTTATCAGAGAGCTCTTGACATGTACTGTAATTCTATTTCGTTAAATGATTAGAACTGGTCACTTAAAAGCATAGGGTGTTTGCATTTCTTAGATTCAGTTTGGAGAGACTGCATTAGTAGGGGGTTGGATGTTTTTTTTGTTGCAGCATCCATATATTGTGTCCGGTGATCTGCCAGGTTTTTTCGTTGGAAGAGGTTCTACTGTGATTATGAAACCATGTCCGCTGTTTTGTGCAGAAGGGAACTCGATTGTGTCTTTATTCGACAGCTCTCAATAATCAACATCTCGTCGTTGTCCGTGTGGATCTTCAGAACTTGCATATGTATGTTACTAGTTCATATTTCCACTATAGAGACCCTGTTGATCATCATCTTGAGGATTGGGATAAAATCCTACGATTCTCTGGCACTGGTCCAATCCTTATAGGTGCGGATGTGAATGCTGTTGCGGCACAGCGGTTTCACCGATGATGGCAGTGAATTAATAGAGAACTTTTTAGCCCAGCATGATTTACAGGTATATAACGTACCTGGTGAGTTGTCCACCTACTTAAGTATGGTAGATGGGCGTCGATTGTTTAGTGGAACAAACATCGATGTTACCGTTGGTGGGTTGATCGCTGTCAATGTTTGTAATTGGAAGGTAGTTGATGATTGCTCAAGTGATCATCGATTGATTGTCTTTGAGATTGCTGGTGGTTTGAGTGAGCGCTACCGACATAACGTTCCGGTTCAGGGTTGTTTCCTGCGTAGGCATGCCAACTGAAATAAATCTGTTGATTTTCTTTCGGCCAGGCTCTGAGTTTTGTATCGGAATCTGGATGTCTTCGATTTGGAAGACCTAGCAGTTGGTTTATCGGCGGCTTTTATTGATGCCGCTGACTGTTCAATTCCCCGTTGTTGCGATCAAGAGAGGCTTACATTATGTTAGAATAGGGAACTGTCAGGCATGAAGAGAGCCGTTTATCATTTACTGAGAGCTTCTCAACATGAGGGTGATCCAGAACGGCGGGCAGCCCTTGTTCCCGAATATAGAGATCTGAGATGTCATTATTTTTATAATGTCCGGACTGCGAAAAGGGATTCCTGGCATTTCTTTGTTCTAAGCAGGGAAACAGGGATCCCTGGGGCGTAGTAGGGTCTTAAGGCACAAATTACGAAAGGATGTTCTTCTGTCTGCTCTCTTGACCAGGTTTGATGTAATGTCGGATACGTCTAAAATTTTACACAGATTACTAGACGATTTATTGCCTGATAATAGTGAAGCTGGAGAGACCGCTTACCATCTGCGGGTGCAAAGAGAGGTCGCTCAGTTCCACGGGGATGCAGTGCCTGTTCAGGTTCAAAAGTACCTCAGGATGTTTCTTGATAAGAAATTTCAATATAAGAATCACCTTCAATACGTCGCGGAGAAGGCCTGTAGTAACTTCTTTGGTGTTCGACGTGTGGTCTGTCCTGATTGGGATCTTAATATCAAGATTACGAGTATCTTGTATAAGGATGTGTGCGTGGCTATTGTGCTATATGCGGCGCCTGTTTGGACGGATGACTAAAATTAAAAATTTATCGGGATATTTTATTGAGAGCTTAACACCTGAAATTGTTAACGATAACCTTTGGTTACCGTACAGTTTCACGGGAGGCGATCTTGGTGATTGCAGGCGTGAAACCGATAGACTTAATTGCGTCAGAGGAGCAGCAGCGGTATGTTGCAAAGAAGTTCCGTGAGCTGACTTCAGAAAAAATTCGAGTGATTAAAAAACAGCGATGCCTTGTGGCAAGCCAGATGGGATGAGACAGAAGGTAGGAGTTATACGCATAATCTCTTCGCAAATGTTGTTTGTTTGTAGGACGCCTCTTGGGTACACCCTAATAAGTATGTGAAGCAATTTCTTTCTGGCCATGGCACTTTTCGAGACAGTCTGCAGAAATTCGGCCTTGTAGACTCCGCAATGTAGAACTAGATGACGCTTACCAAGTATTATATCAATGTGCGAAATACGAGCTGATGCGCACGGAAACTATTTGTCGGCTCGATAGCATCGAGTCAGCATTAGATCTCCGTACTAATTTGAAGAACCGGGGTGAATGGGCGATTGTGGAAAATTTTATAACTTATCTTGCAAAGGAAAGGATTGCTTAGGGGGTTTAGGACTTTGCTTGGACTTTCCCGCTTTAAGTTTTGTTGTTGTATTATATTTATGTTTTGCTGTTGATTTTTTTGTGTTTAGTGTTAGTGTTGTGTTTTAGTGTTTTGTGTATTATGCTTTATGTTTTTTGTTTCGTGTTGTGTGCTGACCTCACTTTTGCCTATTTCGGGTAGGTAGTTCAGTTCCTTTGTTACCGTGCAGTCCATTCAGAATATTTAAGATTTGGTATGATGTATTTTGTTTATGAGTTCATGATAGTAAATAGTACATCGATGGAAATGTTACTTGTGGCAATCGCATCGGTGACATCCTGGCTGAGGCTAGACTGAAAGATGTCAATGCCGAGGTATTGAGATCACCTCCCGTAAAGCTCGTTTTACTTGAATAAATTCAAGTAAAACGAGAGCTTGTTGTCTAGTTTATTTTTGTTATGTGATGCACCTAAAAATCATTACTAACATTACATGAATGTGCAATTACTATCACCGAACGAACATTTCAGCATTTTTTTTTTGCATTTAGTAAAGTATTCTTCCTCAAATAGTAACAAAAGGCAAATAGTAGAATTACCACAAAATTTGGGCCCATTGATAGTCTTTGGCAATTTTCTATTTCACGCATGCAGAGTTCTGTTGTCATATGATCGTCTGTAGCCTCATCTCTCACGCCCCATCTCATGTCGACAACCTAAAACATTGCATACTAGAATAAATATATTAAATGGAATATATATATATATATATATATATATATATATATATGTAAAGAGGAAGCGGGTTTTTGTTCGTTCGGGATAAATAAAAATACTACCCGATCTTTCCATATAATGTAGTAGTGTAGATTTGCCGGTTGAAGCACAAATTTTAATGAATTGTGAACGGTGAGTATCTATCACTGTGTGAGCTGGATTTGAATTGATTGATTACGAACATATAAACACAAATTTCTAGATTTTTTGAGTTTCATTCTGAGTTTCAAGGGTTAAAATTTATTTTCGAAATTTTTTTGAAACCCTTTTATTTTTTTAATCTCTCGGTAACAAATAAAGAAATCAGCCAGATTTTTTGGTGTATGTAATCTTTAGTTTCTAGATTTTTGAAATTCGAACTTGAAAGGGTATGAAGAATGGTAAAATAAGTTTTGAACGATGATTGTAAATTTTCCCAATCCAGACTATAGTAAATGAAATATTCAGTAGATTTGGGCTTACAAATACTCTTCAGATAAATACATAAAAACCATTTTCGGTTTCTTTTTTAATTCCGATTTTTTTTAAGGAGCGTGAAGGTGCACGACCTTACTGCATGTGTGATTGGCTGCACCTGCCTCCGATTACTTGACTAATAAACATAAAATAAAAAGATTGACCGCTACAAGAAACACAAATAACCATATAGAGCGAGCAAAGCTGCGTCGGGGAGTGAGTATATATATATATATATATATATATATATATATATATATATATATATATATTTCTCTCTACTAAAACATATATAATTCTAATTATCGTCTTACCACAGATTTGGTATGTAAAACATTTCTTGCGAATCGTGTCATAGTATATATACTGGCCAAACAATAAATTTTAAAAATAGGTACAAAACACATGCATATAGCTGCTATAGCATTGAATCAGCCAGAAAACTCAAATTATGAGCGTCATATTTTGAAAACGGGACATGAATATCAAGTAATTGATGAAACTATGAAGATATTAAAAGCTTGTAATAAATTCTATAATATGAATGCGTGGTAAGTTAACAAATATATAAAAATCAAAATCGATTGGTTTGAAACTCACAAATGAACACATATATATGTTGAAACTGATAACATGTTTTCTGCATTGATAACAAAAGATAAAGAAACATTAATACTAATTTAATCAGTTCAGGCGTAGGCTTAGACCGAACAACACGACAATTTGCTAGCGTACTTTTTCTAAATACATACTTTAATAAATAATATTTGGTGTGATATGTTTTTTTTTGTATGCAAGACTGACAAAACGTAATTGTGGACATTTTCATTCCCTGATGATGCTGATACATTGATGCAGCAAAACGTAAAGTTGGTGATATTAAAAGACAGGAAATTAATGTTTGTTGTTAAACAAGACTCTGGTACACGCACCGCAAGTTTTCCAACATTTACTTTTTCAATTCCTATCGCTGTTAAAAATGTATTTATTTTAGTATACATTTAAGAAACAGAACTTTCTAAGAAACATATCAAACAGAAGTTATTTTCATGTAGTGGAGTAGGCTATTATTTCTCTGAACACAGTAGTAAATTTTGTTTAAAAATTAATATCTTTATGCAGTCCTCTTAAACGAGAAAGCGGATATTACGTAGTTTCCTCAACTTACTCGTTACAGTTCAAAATAAATGGAGAAGTAAATTCATTATTGCAAGACAGGTTAATAACAAACATATTAACCTGATGTAACACTAATGTAATTTTTTCGAATAATATTACATGTCTGTTATTGCGAAGTATTAAAAAGAAGCTAAAAACAAACTTGTTATACTTTTCTAGCACCGGTTATTTATTATTATATAGTAAAAAATTAACGATGCATGAAAAAAGTTTAAAAACTTCAAAAAAAAATGTTTTTTAAATTCTGATCGGCTCAAAACATTGTATTCACACTATTACTATGCATAGGAAGACATTAAAAAGATTCGTTTAAAAATTATACAATAAATGAAAAAATAGCTTTTTTACATTTTTTGGAGGGATTTTTGGTAAGGGACGTATTTGGGGACAAAGTTTTTTTTTTTAAATGGTAAGATAAGCATATACGCATGTATTGAGCTTAATATACAGTGTAAAGTGGTATTATGTTAACAAAATTTTAAGAAAATTGATCCCAAAGAAACTATCTAGCTCACCTCCTGGAGATATTGACTCTAAAATTTACCAACAAATTTTCCCATATACATTCTGTGCCAAATTTAATCAAAATCGGTTTAACCAGTCAAAGGTTTTTAAGATTCATACACACGTACTTACGTACACAACATAGATAGTAATGTTTTTACGTATATAAGAACCTTACTTCTCTTTTTTTTTTGAGGTTTGTGAGTTATGAAACGTCGAGAAATGCAAAAACCCCATACCTCATTTTTTGACTGATTACCATACTTTTTGTCTTGAGCTACTAGCTAGAGCTATGCTGCTACTTTACTATTCTATTACACTACTGTTATACCATATCTAGATTTTTAACAAAAAGTGGTCGTGCCTAACAAGTAAAAATATTGCTAATGCAATCTCACAATTAAACGAGTTTTTCGAAGTTATAATTAAAATTAAATTATCATAAATTTTTAAGCTAAATTATATTTTTATATGTAAAATGCCATCAAAACTCCCTCTAGATGTTTTTCATGGTTCCTTTTATAGAATCAGTTAACTTAATTTGATTTGACATTGTGCACGTCACAATATATTCATATTCACAAGCACAATGTCTATTTTATTATATATCTATTATTATTGAATTCATTTTTTTATTCTAAAAACTGAATTATACCGATAGTTTTTTAAGTATAAATAACACCAGCTATAAATTTAAGATTATAGCATTTTAGATATTTATCGAAAATAAATTGCAATGATAAAACCTCGCAAAATATTTTTAACGTTAACGATTTCATCTAAATTTTTCTTAAAAAAATAAATCAATCAGCTAATCAAACTAGATGCACAAAAAATACGATGATAAATAGTTTGGTAATTTATATGAGATCAACTAAGACTAGAAATGTCTTTTTTATTGTTTTTTCAAACAGCTAAAAAAAGATTTAAGTTAAAAATCACAGATTCCTTTCTTGAAGAATTTTACCTATTTTTTCCATTCTTCCTTTCTCGTTCTTTAAAAAGTAAATTCCGATCTCCTTGGCGGAGTGGTAGCATCTCAGCCTTTCATCTGGAGGTCCTAGGTTCGAATTCCGGTCAGACATGACATTTTTAATATACTATAAATTTCAATTTTCAAAGGGCAAAATGACCAAAGTAGTCGATGCCGTCATCTTAAAAAAAAATTTTATGGATTATGATGTTAAATAAAACTGAGTTGTAAACATTTTGTTTTGAATATTAAGCCCACCCTTTCCATTAATGGACATTGATTATTCGTCATTAACTCCTAAAAGAATTCGTAATGAGCATAAAACAATCACTAATCTATTAATTATGAAATCATTAATTAAAAAGTCCTTAAACGTAGCATTTCCGCTAGAAAAACAAGAAAACTATATTTTTTATATGCAAATTAAAGACTGTTTTTTCTCTTTCTTCCTTATTTTAGACTTTCTATTAAAAGAGGAACCGATTTTTATTTCTCTAGTAACCTGAAATATTCTCCTCTAATTTATCATGAATCTATATGTTTTTTTGAAAATGTTTATTAAGTTTTGAATCAACAAAACCGTTTTCATTAAAAATTTATATTGATTGTTGCGGTTTGTAGCCCATGTTAACTGATGCCGATGCAAAATTAACTGAAGTTTAAGAGTACGGTCATTTAAATTAAAAATTAAAATTATAGTCGAATATGTACGTTACAGAGTCATCTTTAGTTGCAGTAGAAAGAGAAGTGAACAATATATCATTTTGTCATTTTGGACGTAATATGTTCCCTTGGGGTCAAACAATAATACTCATAAAAAATATATATCATTAACTACATCGATTATGTATAGTAAAAAATGTTAGATTGAAATTACAAGGTTAAGGCCCTAATATTCCCTTTCATGGTAGAAAATAACAAGAAATCTTGTAGTCAGTATTTTCGTTACATTCCAAAAACTTATGAAATATGAATAAAATAATTTGTGAATTTATAAAAAAGTTTTATTAAAAACAAGTAAATTATGAAATAAATGTAGTTATTACACATAACGTATCTAAAATATTTAACAATATTATTATAAAATACAACAGTTTGTCGAAATCAGTAACAGTCATAATCTCTTTTTTTGATTTTGGACACCAGCAATTGTTTCTTGCCTTCTTTCACAGGCCCATCATGTTTCACGTACCGGTAAAAAGATCTACCGGTCACGTACCCGTTAAAGAAAGTTTTAGAATGTTACAGCTTGGATCGAGTTCCGTCAAATTTCAGTAAATTTACTTTTTATTAATAAATTGTAGCTCTCTCAGATACTTTGTTAAGGTAGAACTTGCAGTATCTGAATACATTCCTAACAAAAGCGAAGAGACAATAATCTACATCTAATGCAATCCGAACTGAGAATTTGGTTTATGTAGTTAATAAACTCCCATTCCACTTTCCACTGGATCTCTAAAAGGACATTGCATAGTTTATAAACAAGAATTATTTATTATTATTATTTGTCTCGGAGATTCACTTCCGGAATTTCAGTATAAGAGGCCATTGGGGCATATTTCATTCAATGTTTGGTTCATTTAACAAGTACGTAAAATCTTGCACGTATCGGGGGAGATACAGTCTATAATTCTCATTTTCCAATGTAGGTTTGGCCTTATATTCATAATAAGGACAATGCTCTCTGTCATCTACAAGTCTTAATTTAAAGCCAATGCCTGATGAACAATGTTTACTGTAAGATTGTGGCGATTCAGATATTCCGTGTAAGCCAAGTTGGAGCATTCAGTTATGAAATGATCAATTGTTTCGGTTGATTGATGGCATACTCTGCACTCATCACTGATGTCCTGATTTTCTATGAACTTTTTGTAATTGTCGCGATGACCTGTTCCTGGATAGCGTGGATAAACCCTTCAGTTTTTCTAAAGAGTTTTTCCATCCTTTAGCCAACGCATAGATGCGTCCTTATCGGCATTTTCGAGAGAATGGGAAATCTATCGTGGAGTGCTTTAGATTTCCATGCTTGGATCCTATCACTTGTTGTAATGATATTGGAGTAGAAATCGTCATCATTCAGTTTTAGAGGGGAGTAGCCCTTGTCAGATGTAACTATTGTTTTGTGCAATCACGATGTTTCAGACCTGAAGAGAAAATATCTCTTCATTGATGCAGTCTGTCTGTTACAAAGCGACTTCAGGTCGAGGAGGCCTCTACCACCTTCTTTACGAGAGATATACAAACGTTCTACTACGGATTTAGGATGACGCATCCTGTATTTTGTGAATGTTGTGCGTACCAAGATGTCCAGGTTTTCAAGATCTGTCTGGGACCAATGAATAACTCCAAATGTCTATTTGAGAACTGGCACACCAAGAGTTAATGGCTTTGATTTTGTTTTTTGCGTTGAGTTCTGTCTCCAGGATTTTGCGGAGTCTTTCTCTGATTACTTTCTCTAACTGCTATTTGCTTAATTTATTTTTTATAATGAGGGTCTGTTTGAAAGCAAGATATTTGTAAGTGGCAGTACTCTGCGTCTAGTGGCAGAGGACACTTTAGTAACACCTTGTAACCTTTAGAGTGGCACATTTCCCGACACCAAAGTGCATCCGGATATCATTGTTGAATATGGCTGTAATATTCAGCAAACTTGAAAGTTCTATATCACTGCTAGCATACAGTTTGAGATCGTCCATGTACATTAGGTGATTGATAGTGTATATACTTTTCCCTTTCGCGTCCCGATTGGTGCAACATACTTGAGAGAGAGTTCACAGCTAGGCACAACCACAAGGGGCTCAAAGTATCGCCTTGAAAAATACCGCGTCGTATTGGGATTGGTTTTGACTTATTTCCTCCTCTAGGGAGTACCACTTCTACACACCATGAACTCCCATGATCTCCTTAAGGAGATCAATAATATTTTGATGAATGCCGTATATTTTTAAAATATGTTCATGTCCCACATGGCTTCCTCTTTTTGTTTTCTTTTTTTCTTTATTTAATATGTTTCTTATTGCCACCTCTTGCACCTTCTTACCATCTTACTATCAATAATAGTCATTTCACTTGTTTTATTCATTTTTTCAGTTTTCTTTTGCTATCTTTTTTTTCACCTCGTGGTAATTATAGGTTAAGCGGCACAGCCTCCCCTCGAAAGTGCGTCTCTTATTTTCGTCTCCTTGCTTCATGTGGCCACGTGTCTAAACTACAAATTTAACACGTGTTTATAGGTTAAACCTCCCTTCATGAAGAATTCCTTTCGCTACACAGGCTTCTGCCACCCATCTCCTACTTCTATTTTATTCATTTAGTTCTTTATTTATATATTTTTTATTATTATTATTATTATTATTATTTTATTAACACGTATTCTGTTATTTTACCATCATTGCTGTTGTTGTTTTATAGTTATTATTATTTTAATATTACGGTTATAATTAAGATTATTGTTATTACAATTGTACGTTTAACGATGGTTATCATAAGCGCTTACTTTTCCTGTTTTTAATCTCGATTAATTATATAATTACTAGTAAATCAGAATCTAATGTATGAACATTATTAATATGTAATTTTTCTCCTCTTATAAAGCTGATTTATCGAAAATTAGTTCACCGATTGATTTTCAAATTTTCTGATTATTATTAGAAGTACAATTTACTATTCAAATCAAAATTATATTTTTGCCATTTTTTAATAATTTTTATTATTAAGTTAATTTGTAATTTTATAAAACTCTTGTTGTAAGGCAGGTATTTTCAGACGACCGTCTTTTAGTTTCAATTTGTTACCTTGGTTACTGTTAAGCTTCACGCCATGTTCGGACTCTTGTTCCCTCTTCAAACATCCGTTTTATGGCAAACAGAAGAATCTTCTATGTGTCAATTGCTGTTTCCGTTACCATGGGACGTGTCTGAAGATTTTTAAAGATGAGTCTCAAAATTACCAAACACACAATTTTAAAGGCAACAATTGCTTGAACAATAGTTCTATTGACGACAAAGTGCCAAATCAAGAAAATTCTTTACAATCAGTAACAGATTTATCTGGCATTAATGAAGCGAAACCCCAGGAATATTATGATTGTATAACGTGTTCTACATTTAATTTTTCAATTTGTATCACGAAGCGCCGTTAGAGAAATTAAAATTGCTTGAAAAGGTAACACAGTAATGAAAATAATAAATTATAGGAATTGTTTTTTGTATAAGAGTTGCTGATGACGTTAACAGTGAACTCCTAGCCACCATGACAGATAAAAAATATTGAGCCCATTGTAGAAAAAAATTCTAGAAGGAAATTTTTTGAGTTCCTTAATTTCAATCCCTTAGTATTCTTCTCAATCGTCTGGAAATGCATCGTTATTTATCAACACGGTGTACCAAAGATTTTGTCCGCAGAAACAATTTGTCAAAAATAAACAGGCAAATAACGTTGTAGATCATCCACCACACTTGATCGGTATGGCACCAGTTAACGTTTACTTGCTCCCTCGCTTGATTTCTACATAGAGAGAAATGCATACAAGGATACCGATAACTTCACTCTAGAAATGATTTGATTGTTTGCCATTTAGATTTCCAATTTTCTTTGTTAAGGTTTACAAGGTTATTAGAGTGAAAAATATTAACAATAGGTTCGAATATTAACCCACCGGGTTGGTCTAGTGTTGAACGCGTCTTCCCAAATCAGCTGATTTGGAAGTCGAGAGTTCCAGCGTTCAAGTCCTAGTAAAGCCAGCTATTTTTACACGGACTTGAATACTAGATCGTGGATACCGGTTTTCTTTGGTGGTATGGTTTCAATTAACCACACATCTCAGGTATGGTCGAACTGAGAATGTACAAGATTACACTTCATTCACACTCATACATATCATCCTCATTCATCCTCTGAAGTATTATCTAAACGATAGTTACCGGAGGCTAAACAGGAAAAAGAAAGGTTCGAATATTAACAATGTCCTCATCAATTGTAATTGAAGCTTTGCTGTCGTTGACTAATCACACCAGGTGATTTACCTTGTTATCGATTCCTACGGCGTTTTTTTTTTTCATATTAGCGATAAGTTTGAAATCAAGAAAATGCCCAAAAGCTGTTTTCACGAAACTATTAATTATCTTGATAATCACTTCGTTTCTTAAACAATTATCACCAGCAGATAATGAGGAAATAATACGAGTTCATAAAAACGTAAATAGATAAATAAAAATTAAATAAACCAAAGAATAAATAACAGATGTTAATTAGAACAAAATAGTACTTATGAAACATGGCAAAATGAGTATTTCTAACAAATAAATCGTTTTAGGGCAATCCCAGTCGAACGCTTAAAGTTGCTTAAAACAATTTAACCAAAAAAAAACCTCTGATACAGATTACCCACCACGGCCAGATTACCCACCACGGCCTAATGAGTACCTTTTACATAGGATTAAATAAGATTTAAACTTTATCTCAATGAGGAAAGGAATAGCATGAACTTCACCCAAGCGTATATCCTCTCCCATTAACAAAATTTAAGAGAAAGGATAAACGATTAATGTTCTTACCTTAGGAAACGTTCACAGAATGATTTGAAATAAATTAAAAATTCTAAAATCCAAAATATAATAACGCAATTTATCGATGAAGTTTCCCTGGTATTCTCTTTCAGTAATCAACCAAATACTCTTTTTTATTCTAGTTTCTATTTTAGTTTTCCCTGCATATCCTATACTGCTATCATAGCTCCGGAAAATCAGTTTATGCCGTCTCTTTAGCGGGTTTAGTTGTCTTTAGCGTTTATGAGTGCAGAGACAATTTCTTACACAAAGCCAAGATAACGAAATTAAGTTTTTTATCTCGTTTTTTTAATTTTCTGAGGCCAATGTTTAATTATTGATCACGATTATTCGATTCTTTCTCTTTGTTATTACAAAGTAAGAATGTTTTTCTGACCGTTAGATTTGTTGTCGATTTTTTTCTGTACGTTGCCATTGACTTCTTTGGTAAAACGATTGAATTCACCAGCATTTTTGATAAAATGCACTTTTTTGCCATAAGTTTCTTCACCAAGTGGCATTAGGTTTGCTGTATAAATTAAACGAAAGCTTTCATAGTACGTGACTTGAGTGAAAAGAACCTTTCCTGAATTATCTATTTTTTCTTTAAATATTAAAACCGATTTTATTATCTTTATGAATTAATTAGTTATATGATTTGCTACAGGAAGAAACCGAGTGATATTTTTAACTTCCACCATCTGTTTACTTTCAATCTCATAAGTAACTTTGATATTTTTTTAATTTCTTTTACGTAAAAAAAAAAAATGTTGTGAGAAGTATCAAAACAGCAAAAATATCCATCCGTATACCTGTACAAGAATATTTTATTTTCTCTTAGCTTTTTTCAAAATTTTCTGAAAAGATTAATTAAAAATTCTGAAGGAGGTTACCCTTTACTGTTCCATCAATTCGTTTAAAAAAATCGGTATTAAATTAAAAAGCATAGATGAAATTGGTAAAAACGTCAATTTCTAGTTTAAATTATTTTATTTAAATCGATTTTTTAAAATTACTATTCGCCTTGAAGAGTGCCTTGTTGTAGCCCGTATAAAGATCATAATGTAGTTTTTTGCAATCATCAATTAATTAGTTTTGTAATACGACTACAAATATCAAAATTACTTTCTTGAACGAATAGTGCATGATAAATCAATGGTCAACTCACTAACAAGTGCCTCAGTATCAACATAAAAAAGTATCGTATTTTTACGTCCAACTTTATCATTTAAAGAACTAATTTCAATTTAGTTCTACGTTTTATGTAGTATAATGATTTTAAAGAATATTTTTTTTGAATGATAAAACTAAAAATTATATGAACAAAATGTAGTCAATAAATATCAACAAAGATATCTAAAATATTTTCCTCGGGAAAGTATTTTTAAACTTTTATTTTTTTCGACTACTTTATCTTTTACTATTACTTTTATTCTTTCCCGTTAGTTATTTTTCTTTTAACCTAGCAGTTAGTCGTCGGTGATGGGGTACAGCGCGCTAGCTATCAAATGACTGGTGCCTGTTGGTACGTATCGGTCGATACCAACAAACACTCTGAGACTCATTAATCTTCTCGCTGTTCAAATGTCATTGACATTTTAGTACTCATTTACACTCATCATATAACTTTTGACAGGTACCGCAGAATTGCGGTAAAAAAAAAGTTACTTTATATCAATTGAAATTCCTCATTTATCTGTTTATTTTATTCATGCACGTAAAACTGCAGTCTGTAGATAAACATATTAATTTTCAACTTGAAAAGTATTTTTTCTTAATTATTAAGAAATAATGTTCGATTTATGAAAATTGTCTCTTTATGTTCCTTTAAAATCAACATACGGTATTTCACATTAAAAGAAATTGTGATTGTTAGATCTCTTGCGATGTGGAGGACCATAGAACCATTGTGGTAGGTTTTAGAACGAGTATGAACTGTAGAGGCATAGGTGATGAATTGAAACAATGCCTTGTTGCTTATTGAATTGTAAATTAATTTCTTGTCGTCTTGACATTTCGGTAACATATAACTGAACATCTAACATATAACGTAACACACATAATTGAACTTAATAACATGTAAGTATACAATAAAATAAGTGTTCATCCGAACATTAGTATGCGCATCCATCCAGACTGAATGTACAACACGACCGCTCTGGGTTAGATTCTGGCGCCGAATGAATAGAAGTCGCTACATCATAATGACCACTCCTTGCGGTATTATGACGTAGGACATCGTATGACCATAGCTTGCCGGAGAGCTCTAGCCCTCGCTAGGTAGCAGCACCCGACGGCAAAAGTGGAACATTACAGTGATAATAATGAAGATTAAGTCCTTAAATGGTGAATTAAAAACCGTTAAAAGGAAAATTATTTCCTGTACTATTTTTAAACTTAATAAAAGTCTATCCACTTTTCATTTACTTCTGAAATGATGTACTGCAGGACGGAACCAAGTGATTTTTTAACTCCACCATATCTTTATCACAAAAAGTTACCACAAATTCCTGGCAGTTCAGTAATTTTATACCGATAGAATTATATTGCCTTCTATTATTGTTATTTTGATATAAGGAATATAATAATTAGATTTTATCAAAGCAAATGAGATAAGGAACCCTTATGTATCCGCTTTAAAAATCTTTCGGACTCCAAAAATTCTAAAATATTTTAGGGGAAATAAATTCAGATAATTTCCTTAAAAACAATCAATCGCTTAAAGATATTTACTGTTTATCTAATGAATTAATTCTATTAATTTCAGTGTATAGTAACAGATTCACTTAATTTCCCACTCTTTTTTAAAAGATCAGTGTGTGATTTTTTTTATTAGATTTTGGAATCTCACAGGCTGACCACACCTAATTTAAATACATTCGATATACATAATTAACAATATTAATAAATAGATGATAAATTAGTAATTAGTTTTAGGTATTAATATTTTTAAATAAAGCAAATATTTTACAATCTTCATAAAACAGTTTTATTAATTACTGGTTTTCATTACTGTACAATATAGTTATTGTTCATAACGATATTATAAAGTTTAAGTACAGTTAATTTACTATTGTTAGTAGAAAAAGAGAATAAACAACTTAAATCAGTTTTACCAAAAACGTGATTAAAGTGATTTTTAAAACGTTATTGAATAGTAAATAACGCCTACTAAAACCACTTCACATCAATAATAAGGCGCAAATCACATTAAGAATGAGTCTTTGGCCTGCACCTATAATAAACAACCGTAGTTTCTTCAATAAAAATACATATTAAGAAATAAACATCAGATAAATGCTAAAATGATTCAGTAAAAGTATTCATTCGTTTTTAATATTTTATGTGTGCGACGTTTATCTCTCATGTGTGCATACTTCTTTTGTATGAGTTCTAATTTTTATAATCATTAAGTTTTGAAATGAATTTCTGTAGCACAAAGTAATTTTTCAAAGGGATGTAGCAGCTCTAAATGATAATTTCCAGTTAGTTTAATCATTTTATTTAATCATTTAATCATTAGTTTAAAACATTTTTACTTTTCTGTTGAAAATTTTAATTTAGTTTATTATTTTTCCTTCCTTCTGAACCCTTTTTTATTTTCTCTACCTCTGGACCTATTTTCCTTTTATTTAGCTCATTTATGCGACAAAAATGTGAATAGATTGCAGGTAAACCGAGTCTTTGTATTTAATACAGCAGATATTAAAATGAATTGTCTGTCTATAATTTGGTAGATTTCATAAGAAAGCTACCTATTGTAATGGGTACCATGATTCGACTTCCGAAAAATGTCAACATATCTTCGCGTTTCACACCCTCAAGACCCAAAAACCACCGTCAGCTAAAAGGTTTATATATACATTTATATAAATATATACCTATATTTCACTTTCTTGAGGACATGATAACTGCTGTAATTTTGCGCCAATCACTTTCAAATTGATACATAAAGTATAACGACCAAAAATCTCGGTCGAGTTCGTTAATGGGCAAAATCGGACCATAGGGATAGAAATGAGGGGGGGGGGGCTTTTTCGAAAAAACATAATATCGCCATAACTTTCTCATTAACAAAAATATAGAATTCGTTTAAAGTTTCTACTATTCTTTGGATAAGGGCCTAAATGGTATCTCAGTAAAGTTTTTTGATATCACCAACCATTGGCCCAGGGGGTAGAAAAAATGGGGTTTCGAAAACAAAATAATCATACTTTCCTTATACGCACAGTATCAAATGGGTTTATAGTGGTCGTTAGTCGTGTAAGCATTATCTAAAACGTTTGTCTGAAACAATTCTTGATATAACCAACCCTTACGGCAGTGGATGACCAAAATGTTGCTGGAATTATAAGAATGTGTAAACACTCTGTAAACATTGCTGGAATTGTATACTAAATATGTGAAACTTTTTTCACATGCAACCATTGTCGTATTGAGTAAATTTGAAGTTTTTCTTAACTTTGAAGTGAAAATTTTTTTATGCCCTACTTAGCACCGGTGAATTCTACCTTCGCCTTCTGGCGTGCCGAAGGGATTTTTTTATTTTACTTCTAGCACGTATATTTTTATTCCAATTTTTCCGCAGTCGGATATTTTTTTCGCAGCCCGATTTTCGCAGTGTACGGGCGCAGCCCACGTACCAAATATAATTTGTCTACTAATATATCAAGATAACTTAAACTCCAACAGCACCTGTTACTGTTATGACTGAATGAGTGATTAAAAGTTGATGATTCTTCTGTATCAATTGATAAATATCATAATGGAGGAGTCGACCGCTTTATTATACTGAATTAATTAAAAAATTTATCCTTTGTAAATATTCTCTAGTATTACTCTGATTCAATTTTATTGTTAAAATTAGGTAGACACATGAAATGAATAAACACAATGGATGTCAAATCATTTTTACTTCCTTGTACGAAGTAAAATAAATATTATGATCACGAATTATTTCGGTTTTCAGATTTCAACGTAAATATGCATTTTGACCACCCCTGAATTCATTTTGACTAGTTTCGACGTGACGTCTATACGTACGTGTATGTACGTATGTATCTTGCATAACTCAAGAACGATTAGCCGTAGGATGTTGAAATTTTTGATTTAGAACTGTTGTAACATCTAGTTATGCACCTCATCTTTTGATTGCAATCGACCGAACCAAAAGTGTCCAAAAAGAGCCCAAAATCCAAAAAAATTGGGATTTTGGACCTTTTCTTAACTGCAGTAATAAGCCCTCATTGAGAAATTTTCAACTATATTCCATACGTGGTACTTATTTTCATTGATTACAGAGTTATAGCCAAGTAAAATAAAATTAATGGAATATTTGGATCTTACAAGGGGAAGGCATATCGGTTCGAATCAACTTCATCTCTTTTTTTAACTTTTTTTTTAATTTATAGATATTGATTTATTAATAATTATTAACCTCCGATTGTAAAAAAAATTACGATAAATAATAATTCAATAATAACAATAAAAAAAAAACATGAAAAAATATCAGAAGTTATTAACAAAATAAAATTTTACGTACTTTTTATTTTTAAAAAAAATATGTATTTTAATGTGTATAATTTGATAGGCGTACAAGGAAGTTATGTGTTGTTCACATCAGATATAAAAGAACAAATATAAAGAACAATTTTTAAATAAAAAATTGTATGTCAAACAAAAATTATACAAACAGAATCAAATAATAAATTTAATTTAGAATATAATTAAACTTTTCCCGTAGACAAAATAAATGTGTAATTTCTTAAACTAATATTAAACTACCAAAAGATCTATTTTTATAATTATTAACAAGGAAAGTGTTCACCTGAAATTCTAAACCATGTTTTTCTCGGCAATAATCTTTTAACTTCGGGTAACATTGTGCCATAAGAGTATTCCGCTCCATAGTCGTGTCTGAAAAAAATCGGTAAATTTTTTCAGATGAAAATATTTTAAGTCTTATCACAGCGATATAATAATTAAGGCGTAAATGTGGGTTTTGCGTGTATGTATATATAAGCCCAGTTTGAAATTTACCAGATTATCATCAGAAGTGTTACAAAGCGACTACTACAATTAGTTAATCGGATTAGCGCAAAAAAGGAACGGCCCGTTTCTTTCATTTCTTAGTAAAACAAAGTACCAACCAACCAGCGATCTTTTAAATATTTAAAACTTTTGAATATGTTTAGTTTTATATGTTTACTATACTTCTAATAATGATTATATGTTGTATCGAGAACGTAGATAGTAATAGTTTAAGAAGTAGATGTGAGTTGTTTTGATGGGCTTAAAACTAATTTACTAATTAAAAATTTAAAACACTTGCAATGAAATTGATATCAACTGTATGCAATGCACGTATAATATTAAAAAATACTTAATTATTTAATACAAGAACATACTACTCGATTAAATAGTATGCATTACTATATGAGGTTTTGATTATAGTACTATAATTTTACCACTTTTAATATGATAAATTCAAGATGATAGAGTTTAGATTGAGCTCCTTCACATTATATTTTTATTTATAGACATTACATTAGACAATCAAAACTAGTCGTTTTATTTTTCATTTCAATATAAATGTAACATTTTCCAAGCTTCGAAATACCGTATAAACTAAAGCTTTGAATAAATTACAGATTATATCCTTCAATGTCATGTGTAGCATCATTATCACAGAATCAGGCCTTAACATTTATCTACATAGATTTTTATCATCTGTAGAATATTTTAAGGTAATTTAATCTTTTTACAAATTTCATTCCTAAAATACTGGTATTTATAATTCAGTAACCTTTTACCTAAGATAAAAATAAAAATTAATATATATTTGAAACTAGATAAATTAAAATAAATTGATTAATTTTATTTGGCTTTATTATAACTTCTGACCAGTTAAATTCCCAATATTTTTGGTCGATTTGAATCTACAGCTAAGGTCATAGCTAACGTTTATTATACAGCTCAACGAACTTCAAAATTATTAAAAATTGTACAAAACAGAAGATTTTTGTTCTTAGATAAATAACTTCATAAATATGTACGTATATATATATATATATGTATATATAAATATGTATATATAAATATATATGTATAATATATGTATATATATATACAAATATTCTTCCTTGAATTCCGGATGTCAATTTCAAGCTTTTCTGATAATGCGAAGTACCTAATTTCTCAATCAACTGAAACTTATTAGTAAGTATAATAAGTATAAATATTATGAAAAAAAATTACGTATCAGACTTTTGTGATAATTCACGACCACAGCTAGACGACTGGGCGCAGGCGGCTTTGTCAGCCGCAGAATTTTGCATATCTGGAGGGACATGCAAAATTTAAAGATTGCTGTGCACAAGACGAAGTGTATACTTCTCAAGGGTGCAGACTAATTATCGTACAGTCGTAACCCCCATATTAAGTATAAAGGCTATGTAATCAGCCGAGTTAGAGTTCATAAGTACCAAGGTGTTTTGTTTGATGAGAAGTTGCTGTTTAGCAACCACATTACACAAGTAGCGGAGGACGCCGTCTCTGTGATGTACAAGCTTGGGAGAATTGTTCGGATGGACTACGGGCTGTCGGGCCGTCATTTGTACATGATGTTCCGAGGTGTCTTCGAAAGTATGACCTCTTATGCTGAGTCCGTTTGGGAGAATAGGTTAGAAAGAAATTCAGCACTTATTCAAATTTTAGGGAGTGCCCAGCGCAGAAACTTAATCGTACGCACTGGTGTGTTTAAAACACCCTTCTACGAAGCTACCACCGTATTGGGAAAGGCTTTCCCAATCGATTTAGTGGTGAAAGATCGGGCAGCCATGTGGAAATTGCGAAGAGGTGGGCAGGCCGAGGTATTTGGGATGCGGTTTCGAGCCGGGCCAGTAACGCAGCGGAACGGTGATCGCAATGCACCGGTTCTAAATTTCGAACAGTTGCCCATCTCCCGCCTGCGGAAGAGGGTTTACAGCCTCACGATGGAAGCATGGCAGCAGGAATGGCACGCTACGACTAAGGGTAGGTCCTTGTATAGATTTATTCAGGAGTTGGGGGGATGGTACGCCTCTAATTCGTTTATAAGGGCAACGGGAGCCCAAGTACTCTCCAAACACGCGAATTTGAACCAATATTTACTTCGGTTCCACCTAGCAGTTGATGAGCTGTGCGTCTGCGGAAAGGTTCAGTCGAACGAACACATGATACTGGACTGCCCAGCTGTTTGTGGGGGGGGGGGCAGAACTCAGGCCACCCTGGAACTTAGAGAAGAAGGGAAAAATTGACGGCTGACAAAGCCGCCTGCGCCCAGTCTTCTAGCTGTGGTCGTGAATCACCGCGAACGTCTGATATGTAAATATCTCATAAGCGGCTAGTCAATGTGGCGTGAGCAGCATTGTCGGACCGTGTGGGAGATCCTTGATGCCGTTGCTTTGTTCAACCAACATCAGTAGTTTAAGTGATATAAGACTCCTACCGCTTTCTGTAGGAAGCTACCCTAGAGAAATGGCTGGCCATCGGTGAAATATAGTTCCAAGCGCTATAATATGGTGGACAGGTACTTGCTGGAATTCAGCGACCTAGGCGTGACAGCAAATTGCTATCCTTGACGGAATAAATTTTCCGTCAATACTAAAATATTGTCATATTTTAGTATGAAGATGGGATGCGCCTATCAATTTTCGTAATACATGACGAGTGAGGGGTGGGACACTCAAGCGAGTGGTGTAGGGCACCACAATTATTTCGCTCACGCAGTTAGGTAAGCTCTAGGAGCTAATTAGGATATTGGTTGCTAAACCGTTTTGAGGCACAGTAGCCATTTGTGGCACGGACACTCTATCTTATTCTTTATGACGACCGAATGGAATGGTGGTGGGAGAAATGCCAGACAAGTCAAATATCAGAAGTTACATTTCACCCATTTTAATAAACGCCGTTGCAAAATTTCTTTAAGTGAATGAAAAGTGAAAAATAATGACATTAATTTAATGGGATATAAGACCGTGTTATTTAGACTTTATCTGCAACTGAAATTTCGTATTAAAAAAGAATTTGTAAAGTTTCATTAAAAAATTATGTTTACTAAATTCTGTGAAGTTTCATCTAATATTTAATAAATGTAATTTAACACTAAAAAATACGAATTGTTAAGATATTACCAGTAAATGTTGAACTCGTAAAAATACGAACAATCTTCGAACTGACAGGAGGTAAACTTTCCAGGGAACCCGTAAAAATTAAATCAATTGTTCGGTCATCCATAGCTGCTGTTTGATATTATTCTCTACCTGTAAAGAAATAAGAAAATAATCTGTTACTACAAACATAATGTCTGATCTACAATTTAATAATATATTTTATTTCAGATTAATTTACCTCCAAATATTCAGTACGGTTAATCGCACGCAATTCAGCAATTGGTCTTGCCCAATCACAGGGTAACCATTTCCTTAATATATCGTAATTTTTACTAAAATGTAAATCATCCGGCAAAAGAATATGTTCGACCTAGACACAAAGCAGGCGGATTACATGAAATCTTTTAACGATTTCACTATTATATAAAAATATTCATAAAATTCCTTCAAGGTAAAGGACTTTATTATATATTGAAGTGTACATATTCGCTTTCTAGCTTTCAGTTAAATCCCCCATTTTAGGACATGAGCTATCTGCAGGTATTATGAACAAAACAGACTACACATTTTGTAGAATTACCAATTGCATACAAACGTTGAATACATCTCAATACAAAAACCAAACGGGAGAAATCCTTTTGCTCTTTCCCTCAACTATCATCACCTATCATTTTATCCGGAATCAAACCAATGGATATCTTTGCTAATGAGCGTAAGGAACGCTACACTTCCAAGTTAAATAACCTTTTGACGTCAGAACAAAAGCAGGAGATTGAAGAGCGGGGCCTTGCGTCTTCGCAGGTCAGATAGGATGAATCCCCCACAGGTCGCTACATGCATGGTCTATTTCCTATAGTGTCAGATTTAGGTGCGATTGGATGGGTCTCCCCCATCGGTATATCACACAGTTTCTCTCCAGGCACCATGTCTGGAGAGAAATCGTTCCTCTTGTTAGGTGACGTAAATCGGTCGACTTGTTTGGGTGTAGATCTGAATTTCTATGTTGCGTAAGAAATAATTTTGATTGGTATGAGTGTAGCACTGATTTAATTTTAAACTCGTTCGTTTTCTGAGGCATTCACAGGCACGAACAGTGCTGTCAAATTTGGACTATGCGCGGGGTTTGCGCTTCGGCGGTTTCGGTCAGTTAATTTGAGGGAATCATGTTAGGTTGGGTGTGAAGATGTCCGTTTGAGGCCTACGTGAAGGCGAAATTTGATATGTATTTTACTGATGCGAGTGTCTGCGGAGATAATTACATCGGAGGCAACCCGACCGAAACCTGGCTGATGACTGAGCTGTAATCAGTTAGAGGGTCTAAAGACGACCTCCGGTAAAGACCCTCAGTGCTCGGAACGGAGTTCTGAGGGGTCATCTGGTCCGGCGACCGTTAACGTCACAAGGTGGGTCTCTTCCCCCTACGAGGTTGGGATATAGGAACCTCTCCTCAGATGCGTCTAGAGGATTCAGTACCCTCAGACTCAGTGTCCTTTAGAACAATGGCAGTAATCCGTGGTTGTACTCTTATAACCGATCCAGAAGCGGCTAAAGGATACAAAAAGTGACAGGGGAATATAGAAGGCTGTTCAAAAAGTGACTGGGGAATATCCAGCTGTCTGTAGCTTGCTGCTAACAGTAATCACATTTGTTGGCTTGCTCAAATTTAATTAGAAGAGGAAGACTAGGAAGAGGAAGAGGAAGATTAGCATGTCGAAATCCCATGGTAGTGAGGCTAGGGTAACTCTGGCCATGTTAGGCCTGAGCAGAAGAGGAAATCGGAAATTTCCCCCGTTCTCCTCGAACTCAGAGGGCAAAGGCTCGAACATGGATGAAGGGACACCCATCCGGAAAGTGAGAGGCAACCCGTTGGTCAAGAATTCAAGGCGACACAGGGCAGACCTGGCAGTTCTGACGCGATTTTGGCTGCAGCGCAACAAATTGTAGACAATCTTCTGGATTTTGTTGAGAGTCCCCGCAGCGTCAGTGCAGGGGCGCGGAGCAGAATATTGCCACGTGTACGGCATATTAGGCGAGTTCTCTCTGCTTTTGTAGACGGTTTTGAAAAGTTGGCCTCTAAGCCCACGGAGGTCAAGGTAGTTCAGGTTCCGACGCCTTCTCCCAAACAGCCGAACCGTTACACTGACGTTGTACGGAGCAAGCGCGAGGCTAGTCAAACCTCGAAGCAGTCCGATGTGTTATTTGTAAATAAGGCTGAGGGGTCTACTAAAACTAGTAGACAACTCAAGGAGGATTTCCAGGTTGCTTTTTGTAGTAACCGGAAAAAACTCAAGATTAGGGAAATTAAAGAGACCAGCATGGGTCTGATACTGGTTTTGAATGAGTTAGATGAGGCCGCGTTTAACAAAGAGTGTAGCCTACTCTTCAAGATTGGGAAGTGAGATTCCCAAAGTTATCACGGTGTATTTGAACTTGGTGCTGGTCTCTTCAAAAGGTTTGTGTCTAGGATAGGTTGTTTCTCGATCTCACGTCCTGTTGAGTCAGGGGTACATTGATTTACAAAGGTGCTTTAAGTGCTGTCGTTTTGGCCACAGGGCCAAGTTAGTTCTGTAAGCAAGCGTCAGTCTGCGCTCATTGTGGCGAGGAGGGTCACAAGCGTTAAGATTATCGCAGAAATCTGAGGCTCTCCATCCTACGTCAACTGTAAAAGGTTGCGCAAAGAGTGAAGACATTCGGTCAACAGTAAGGAAATCTGGCTGTTATTTACGAGCGGTAAAATTCTATTTAAATTCTCTGGGACGGTAGGACTTTTCATTGATGCTTGATGTCTGTGTACAGAGTTAGGTGAACGATTGTTGTGAGTCTCGGGGTTGCTTTTTGTAGCGCTCTTTACTGGTAGAGCGATCTACCAGGTCATCCGGTTTTTGTGGTCTTTTCACATGTGTGACGATTTTCCCATTCCTCGATACAGAAGGCCTATTAGATCTATTGCGATTTGCCAAATCGCTACTTTGGCACGAGTTAGGTGATGAACTCTGGGCATTTTCTGCGTGTTTCTATTCCTGCTTGCTGGGACGCTTTTGCACTGGGGATGGATTGGGGAAATCTCCTTAGTTTGAGTTGCTTCGGTCTTCACTGAAATGCTGTTTCAGTAGGTAAAGGAAACCTAGTAGAGAACTCTTTCTAAGCAGTTTCTGCTACTGTATTTATCAATTTTATTTGACTAGCTTACTTCTCCTCGCATCTTGGACTGGCAGGTTTACTTAGTGTTAGTTACCCGGATAGCTAAGGTCCGCCCGATAGTTTGATTGGCCGGAGATAGTCTTGCTTGACACTGAGCCTCGGTTAGAGTAGTTCAAGTATCAATAGGGGTCTTGTTCGGGAGCGTGATTTTCACTCTCCCGGATACGATTTACAAAATTAAGCACGGCGATTTGTTGAATTGAAGTGCACACTTATTAAGGAGCAAATAAGTAAATGTTGGTTGCGATCAACTAGCTGGAAATCCAAGTGGTGCTCAAAGTTAGAGCTGAAGTGGGGGACCAGAGGTTATATTCAGCTCCCGAACAGACTAGACTTAAGGTCCTTTGGAACATTTATTCTCACTGTTAGCTACTTTAACCAGCGGGGCAGAACTGCCATGTCTGTCCTTCGCTTTTTTGAATGCCTCAATGACTGCGTTAGATTTAACGCAGTCATGGTGGGTGATGGTGGGTGTCCCTAACTCCATCTCCAATACCTCATCCTCAGAGGAAGTCGAAGGCACTGGCTCGTGGGCTTACTCGCTACTTCCTGGAATCCTTCCATGGTCGAAGCTTCCCTGTCCTCCCTACGCATGGATCGAGACTCTCACTGTCTTCCTCCTACTGAAATTTTGTGCAAGCCCACTTTCGTGACGACTGCTCGCAGCGAGCACGGGCAGCTGAAGACGTGACATATTCTTCTGTCTCTCCTTGTACCTCTTAGCCGCTTCTGGATCAGTTATAAAATAACCACGGATTACGGCCCTCGTTTGAAAAGAACGCAAGTAGGACTAGCAGGAAGTATTTCCCTTACTCGTTGCAGGGGCTTACGTCCAGAAGTCGTTGCAACCTCTTCGCCGCGGTGAGGAGGGTACGCGTCGCAGAAAGCTGTGCCTTATACATGGCAAGAGAACAGCAAATAACAAGTCTACAATTTATGCTTAACAGCAGCCGCAGTGTGCTATCAGTACGCCTTGAAACTAACTGTAGGTACACACGCTACCGAAAGCCAAAAACACTTCCAGTAAACCAAAAGACCACAGAAGTCTCCGGAAACGCATCCAAGGGACCAGAAATTTTCTCTAGATTTCAGCAAAACGAAGATCTTGGTTCCAACGAAGAAGCGTATCGACACCCTTCTCTCCCTGGGAGTCGGGGTTGAGGTTGTCAAGACCAAGCCGGCCGCAAAGTACCTAGGTATGATGATTGACTGGAAACTCGGCTTTGCTGAGCAGCTTCGGCGAAGGCCAGCAGACGGCGATTGCAGATGTCCACGGTGCATTCCGTCCTGTTATACGGGGTGGAAGTGTTGGCGCAGACATTAAGATTCGAAAGAAATCGGAAGCGGCTCGTACAGGAGCAACGCACCGCGGCCTTGAGAGTCGCTTCCGCGTATCGAACGGTTTCCGAGCTTTCAGTACTGGTTGTCTATCGCATGGCAAGAAACCTGGGACCACGTGACCAGAGGACGATGAACCGCAAGGCTTATCCCTCTGGTCAGACCGTGGACGGAACGGCGGCATGGAGAGGTGGAATACTAAATGACCCAGTTTTTAACGGGTCACGGCTACTTCCGCGTTTACCTCCATGTCATTGGGAAAGTGCCGTACCCTGATTGCCACTATTACCCCGGTGTATGGGACGACGCCGAGCACACCTTTTTCAAATGTGCTCGGTGGCTGGCAGATCGAGGGACACTAGAGGCAAATCTCGGAGCAGTGAGCCCCCACAAAATGGTTGCGATGATGCTCCGTAATCGGCAGCATTCTCAGGACCAAGAAGGGGACTTGAATAGTTCCGAAAATTAGGTAGCGGCTTTCTCAGACTGGTATAGGAAGACTCGGCGGGAAGTAATATGTTAAACGGTTCCGGGTCGAGTCCTGATAGAAAGGGGGGTGGTTTTAGTAGGTAGTTTGCTGATGGAGACTGGATAATACTATCAGTGGGAACCCGACACTCCGTGCATAAATGCATTTCCACCTCCTCCCGCAAAAAAAAATAAAACATTATTATGTATTTATTTCTATTAAATTGAAAACTAAAGTTAATATTAAATTAGTTCAAATTAATATTTGTTTTTGCTCTCATAACGAAAAACACTAAATATATATATATATATATATATATAATTTGTATATTTAACTTTAATTAGACGAAGCGAGCGTAGGTTATGTTTGGTTAGGTTATATTGATATAGTGTGCGATACGTCATTACACGAAATCAACATAATCTAATCAAACATATCCTACGCTCGCTTTGCTCGCTAACCTCGTCTGATTAACGTTGAAAATAAAAATTATATACAATAAGTTATACGTATAGGTTATTTTATTTTTATATACGCAAATAATTGGATTTCAGTAGGGGTCCCGTATAACCGATAAGTACCGATATTTTTTTTTATACACCCTGTAAATCCAAATTACTGTTTCAGATCTTTTTTCCCAAATCAACTTTAATAATTCTTACTTTCAACAATAGAATAAAGTGTGATAGCTACACCAGCTATCACACACGCCTCCTTATTGCCTATCATACAAAAGTATATTCTCTCCGATACAATAATTGTTAGCGATTGCTGTAAGACATATAATTGTTTCCAACACGAGGGCTACCAACATTTAGTGATCAACCACAATTATAATTTCATACATCTGGACACGGGAGCTCATTCACAGACAATCGAGCGTGCGTGACGAGAAGTGCATTCAAACGTTCCTCGGTAGGAAATTGTAAGCACTACTCGCACGGGAATCTCGCAGACTTCTTTTTCAAAAGAAAATACAGGGACTACAAGACCCGAGTACATTATTTATGGTCCAGTCTTGCTTCACTCTATCCTGACTATATGATGAAGTTGCCCAAAACAGCTGATAATAACGCTAGACCATTACAGATTCTGAGGAAGAGTAATGAGGTAATTTCATTCTTCCGACTTTTGAAACTTGTATTTTTATTAATTATATAACATACTTCAATTTGAAAAAGATTAAGGTTGAGGACGTTCAGGCTCACAGTTTCCCACATTTTCTTCTTTTTTTTTATTCTAAAAACACTAAAATAAAAGGATATAAAGCAGAATAGGATAAATAAAAGCAGAATAAATACATATTCTACTTATGTTGTCAGTAGCTTAAAATAAACGGAAGAATGGAAAATAGTATGTGATATAATATGTAAAATCATATGTAAATCCAATTAAAATAGTATATAAAGGGTTTACATATTCCCTGCCATACTCTTCCCTGCCAAGAGTGCCAACCATTTTTAACTACATAAAATATGCACCCCAAGGATCTTAATATTTCTGCTATGTTGACGTTTCAAAAACGTACCAACATAGAATTTTATTTTGAATTAATTAGGACTTATATAACTTCTGAGTATGTGTTGTATCCGCTTTAATTCTTAAAACTTAATCCTTTTTACACATTCTTTTAACATTTCGTGCATCTGTATTTTGTTCATTCTGATTTCTTAAAGGTATTCTTGTTTGTCTCATCGGCATTTTCATTCTGATTTCTTAACGGTATTCTTGTTTGTCTCATCGGCATTTTCATTCTGATTTCTTAAAAGTATTCTTGTTTGTCTAAGCGGCATTTAAAACACCTACGTTGAACATAAATTTCTTTTTGACGTTCGTGTTCAATTAAAGCAATGCCTCGCCACACAGCTACAACTCGGGGGTAAAACTAGTACGTGAATTTCGGTAATGATTTCCATATAGATTCATGGTTTTAATAAAATATTTATTTCTCTCCCTTTTCTTGCTCATATCCTTGAAAGTAATTTGGGCCTTTTCGAATTATTGTAACTAAATATTAACTAAGAATATTGGTTTTATTTCTATCGGAGTAACGTATTTTTTTAAATTCTTGAATTTTTACAAAGATACCTTTGTAAAATGAAAAATAATTGTCCTTCTCTTTTTTTTGTTTACCTACATAGATTCAGGGTGACAAAGTTGATCAAAGGTATTACTTGATTTTTTATTTTTTCATCAGAAAAATTTTTTTTTAAATAATGTGAATAAAGTTTGCTAACGCAGCGACTTATATTTTAAGGAATTTCTTTGTCCTAAAAGTTCTTACATAATCAAAATTCTTTAACTTTTTACTATAGTGTGCATTAAATAAAAATATCGTTTGATGGAAATGGTTATTTCTAGATTCATTATACTTGTATTACAGCTACTGTATTAGTATTACATTCACATTTTCGCAGATAAGAAAAGAAAACTGTACGCAAATTTGTGTGTTTTTCTACAATAAATTAAGACGAGTAGACATTGTAGTCAGAGCAGGAATCCAATTTTTTTCGTGACATAAATATGTTACTTGAATAACTCTTAAGTTCAATTGAGAAACAGTTATCGTACAAACATGATTCATCAATCCGCCTGTTTGTCATCCAAAATACCTACCGAACTCATCAACAAAATATTCTCAAAAATTTAACCTTCTGTAGAACCTTTTGAAAGGTTATATGTATGATAACTCCGCTTTGAACATGAAATGATTTGGAAGAAAAATACCTCGAACCGTTTCCCAAAGTATAGAATGTGAAAATATTTCATGGGATAGACCGAATTCAAATAAATTATATCTTTATGGAAATCATACTCAATTTCACTAATAGGAATTGTCATAGGAAACGAAAAAAGGTCCTTCACAGCATAGAGTGCCTACTCATGAGCTCAATAAATACTTTTCCGCTACTTTACTCCTATATGAGTAACAGACATCTCACCGGGTTAACCGCCTGATAAATGTCACCCGAGGGATTACAGTAAAACTTTCAGAAAGTTAATAGAAATTTTTACACTTCTACAGCCAAATAATTAATAAACCTAATGTTTATTTAAAAAGCCGATTTGGGAATTTTTAAAACCAAACCGTTTACATTATGTCTTAATCCAACTAGTTCAGAATCTTATAATAAAAAATAGAGCAAAATTCTAGAAGTAATACCGTACCCAAATAGTATTTAATAACCTAAAACTTTCAGCATTCAATTATTACTGCCTCCGTTTTGAAATACAAATTTCCTTCAATTTATGTACTTCATTTTATCTGTGTATTAACTATTTTTATCCAATAATTGGCAACACATATTGTCTAATTATATATATATATATATATATATATATATATATATATATATATATATATATATATTGAAAATAACTGATAATCTCTGAACAAATGTTTTATTTTTCTTTTAACATTTCTTTGATCACTATTTTAATTTTTCATTAAAATTTTCAACAATATTATTGTTGACGTAATTTAATAAACTTAAACCTACTATTAGTAGGATTAAAATTACCAAAACAATAAATTGTATTACTGTAATAATAAAGATTATGCTAATATAATTATTAATAATATTATAATATTAATATGTTTATTTGAATTAGTATTTCTTGCAATAAATGCAGTACAAATTATACAAATTTTAACAATAATTTTATAAATTTTGATTCTGTAATACCTATCCAGCTAACATCGATTAGAATATCCATTCCTATTATTTGCTACCTAACAATGATCTGTTGAATGACTTTTTTCTGTAAATTCAAATATTATCTGTACACTATTTTTTTTTTTTTTTCATTAAAGTAATAATAATAATAAGTATATAAACTAACATTAACGTGGTTATAAAAAAAATTTACTAAATCAATCAAATAAACGGTGGTTAGTCCGGAAATAGGAATTTTGGACGGCTTTTAGAATGAATTTCGCATGTAAATTTTGGGAAGTTTAAGTATGTTTATTATGAATATTAGACTACTCTTCTTTCAGTAAGTATGCTGAAATTTCAGCTTTTTACATATTATTTTAATTGTCTGCAATATCTCACCAAACTTATTATTAAAAGTTGCTGTAATTCTTTCGCGTTGCATACTTGCAAGCAGAGAGGAACAATCTAAAGGAAAAAAAATTCTGAATAACTATCCTTATTGCTTATTTACTGCAAAAACACATGATATGCAAATAAAAGAAGTAGAGAATAAACTCAAAAATATAAATCCGTTTCATAAAACCGACTGAAAACGAAAATTTTTGAATTTTGAATTTGTTGAAGGTTCATAGAATTTCTGTCTTACTTCAGATAAATTCTGTAATTTTAATGTAAACCTTATAAGGAGGTGTATTATTAGGTCGTGGTGGGTAATCTGATATGAAGTGTGAGGGGTTTATACTCTGATCTTTCCGCCTTAGACTGGGATTGTCTAAAACTACATTATAGCTTTCAGTTAACAGTTGTTTTTTTTTTTTTTTATTTTATAAACACCGCAGAAATATTGTTTATAGTGTTTGGTAAATATTTTTTTAAATTTATTTATTTTAGTTTATTATTATTATTATTATTATTATTATTATTATAGCTGTTTTTTTCTTTTATTAATTTTAGGTTTTAGTTTTTTTATACTATTTATCGGTATCTTCTAGTGCCGAGTATGAGGTAAGACTCTTCGGAATGCGGGTATAGTATCAGTTTTATTACATTTTAATCTTTTATTACAATTACTTAATTTTTTTTATTAACTCTAAGATAACTTTTTACTCCAATTTTGTATTCTAATTATCTTACTTCATTTATAACAATGATTTTAATTTATAACAATAACAATGATTATTTTTTTCTAAAACCTGATCTCTCTAAAAATAAGTTTTGTTTATATATATATACATATATATATATATATATATATATATATATACATATATATATATACATATATATATATATATATATATATATATACATATATATATATTTTTTTTTAGCTGTCCGAACCAATTTTTCATTTACGTTCATTCGTTTTTTCAACAATTTAATAAGATTTAAATTATTTCTTTATTAAAATAAACAAATAATAAATAACTTTTAATATTCGATAAAAGGTAATATTCCGTGAATGAACAATTCACAGAAACCCACATTTTTCTACCACTCAGCGTATGCAAGAATAGAATTTTTACAAATTGTCAGACTATAAACCTAAATGATCGAATAACTCAGATTTCATTATCAATTAAAATAATATAATAAGCTTTTAATTTTTTATTTACCAGTTACAAGATATGATGAAACAACTGATAAACTTACGCATTTTTTTTTGCACTATTACTTGAAATTCATTTTCTACTGTGTGTACTTACACTTCTAATTTTATTAAATAAATAATAAATAAAATTTTCGTAAATGAATTATTCCAGCTCTCATTAATGGTCATTACGGTTTATCATACCGGTTGAAATCGGCGTTGTACTACGTTGAAGCAACGTAAACTGTAGAGACGTAGTCGTACTGCTCACATGGTTGCACCGACAATACTGCTACTAGAATTGGCGTGGGCCGCAGCTGTACTCATCGGAGCTAGGTCTTCCTCGCCGCCACCTATTGATAAACATAACTAGGTCAGGTTCGACATGCAACCGTCGTACACCTCGTCCGCGACACATTTAACGCTCCGTTAAGAGACGATGTCCCGAACCCCTTGAAAATACAACTTCTAACCATCATGCACTTTTAATTCTAATCAGCATCTAAGTAAATAGGTATGGTCCAATGCTTACGACGACTTTGAATTTAATTTTCCAGTTGTAGCTGTTTTGTTCTTTGTTATTAAATAAGTTAATTATTACTTTAAAGCAATGTGAAATGCTATTTAATTGATGAGAGTTGTAATAGCAATATATTTAATACTTTCACAAAAAAAATGCATTTTTTGCTGCTATTCTTTAAAGGAATATATTTGCTTCTGTACTTTAAAAATTCAATTATATCGATTTCATTAGCCTCATCCTAATTTTAATTTCTGTATATATAATTACAGTAGTTAATTACTGTGGTTATGTTCGATATGTTACAAATATGTAATAAAATAAAAATTTAACTAAAATGAGAGTACTATCGTGGTTTGATTAGAGGTTTAGAAAATATAAGTTTGAAATAACGAAAGTTTATTCGGATCAAGTTCCGTTCGAATTTCTTTATTTACCAACAATGTGTATTTCCATCCACGTTGTATATATTGCACCAAGGCCTACCAAGCAATTTAAAATACTACCCGACTATGTTTATGAAACCGAAAAGACTTACTAATAAGTTTTTGTTTAAAAATGATAATAAAAATCTGGCATGATCTTTATCTTTAATGATAAATATGGTTAGATTCTACTCACAAATCCAGAGTTCCTATTTTTGGAAATTTCAGGATCATTTCAGTTTTGAATAGTTAACTGTGAAGTAAGTAACTATAAAGCAGTTTTTAGTGAGTTAACTTTTGTTTTTGATTGAACTTTATTTGTGGTTTTTTATAGTTATCTTTTACGTTGAATAGAAAACCACAAAACGAATCGGTAAAAAGATTTCCCTTCGCAGATACAACAGTTCTGTAGAATAATGAAGGCTGAATTGTTGGTAAAAATAGTTTTTGTAGATAAATGAATTAATGCATCAAAAGGTCTACGTTGGATTCATTGTAGGATTAGTTTATTATCTTGACGATCATCGATTTTAAAATTATATTTTATGTTTCTCTTTAAATACCCTTCCGCTTTCATATTCATTATGTCATTCAAATTACAAACAATCTTAAAGTTACTAGCTCAAAAAATTATGCTTTGAGTTTTATGAATATCCCCGCCTACGCCGTTTTGAATAAAAAGTTAATTTTAATCTAGAATTCTAAACTATAAAACATATTTTGTTTTACCGGGAACTCCCCCTTTTGTCTTTGTGAAGCCAGAATTCATCTTTCAACGTTTTATGGAATAGATCGGTTTCCCGATACCGCCTCTGTAGCTATATGAACTCGCAAAATACGAATCATTGCGTCCTTTTGCGCTGGTCTATATCGGTTGTATCGTTTGACCTCGAGCACACGTGGCATGGTAAAATATTTACAGTAGAATTTACAAATTTTATAAATTTTTTTTAACAGTGAAACTGCATATTCTCAGCATTATTCAGGCGGCGGTATCCTTTCCGTGACAGAAAGTAGTATTTTTTTGTTTTTTTTTTGACACACACTGGTGTTACACTATTTTCAGGTACAGCATACAGAACGTTTCTTTGATTTCGTGGAACACGACCTCCTAAAAAGTCAATTGTTGTGAATATCTAAGGGAAAATATTTCCCTAAGGTACGTTTCCTGCACAAGAAACACGATTCATCTACTTCAACAGTGTATCTTTTTTAATAGGGTTCTCAATGAATGATTATCACACACCTTCTTCAATTATTTTTCCCAACCAGTACTTGACTTCTTTCGCTTCTCAAATTCATTTTCGCAAGAACTGAACATTTCATAATTATTAACTCACAAGTAAATAGACAATATTATTTTATTTAAAGCAATCGGTTGCCTTCAACCACTCACCTTTTTCTAATCCCTCCCTATTTCACTTCTCCATATCGATTAATTGCATCACCAGCATTCAACATTTTGAATAATAGGAAAATCCACAGGTTGATTTTGCATTGGATAAAAATTTTATTTTGATACAACGTTCTTCGGTTTTCTAAAGCTGAATATCTTCTTTTTCTTGTATATCACGTCACCGTCTGACTGGAAAAATTACTGACTGGAAGTGGAACGAAAAATTACTTTTCGCTTCTATGAAAAATTAATTACCGTGTTTCGTTCTTTTTATTACTTATTTTTACGAATTAAAGAAAGTATTGTGATTGTGAAAAATTTCGGTTTTCAGATTTCAACGGAAATATTCATTTTGACCATCCCTGAATCGATTTTAACTAGTTTCGGTGTGACGTCTGCAAGTATGTATGTACGTACGTACATACGTATGTACCTCGCATAACCCAAAAACGATTAGCCGTAAGATGTTGAAATTTTGGATTTAGAACTGTTGTTACATCTAGTTATGCACCTCCCTTTTTGATTGCAATCGATGAACCAAAAGTGTCCAAAAAAGCCCAAAATCCAAAAATAAATTTGATTTTGGACTTTTTGAAAAATATCACAAGTTATTAATGAAATAAAATTTTATGTACTTTTCATTTTAAAAATGTGTGTGTGTAATTTATAATAGGCGTACAAGAAAGTCATGTGACCCACATCAGATTTTTATTAAGACTAAAAACTCAGTGGAAATTTAATTTTATATATCAACAGTATAACATTTAGTAAAATCTGTAATTTGTACATAAATTTTAAGTCTAAATAAGTGTAAGTTGAATAAGTGTAAGCCCGTACGAAAAAAGGCAACGTTCTCATTATTTCAGGAAGCCTGAAATAAAAAAAATCTGGCCTAAGTAAAAGAAATTTGATTTAGAATGGCTTAAATAAAAAATTGCATTGAGATGAAGGTTATAAAACGTCATCTGATACAAAATGGTTTTCGAATAACACTACAGTCAAAATTAAAAAATGCGTTTTGAGTAACACTACAAAGTAATAATTCCTACCTCTTCTGATCTTATAAAACGTGCTAGTGTTATGCCTTAAGTGGTGAAATAGTTCATTTTTTAATTTAATAATTTTAGAGAATTTAGAAATGCATAGAAGCTTTTTAACCATATAAAAATTAGTTGCAATACAGTTTGAATGTAACAAAAATATTTTTTCAAAAGCATTTTGTTAGGACTGAAGGCAAAACTTTATTAGGACTAAAGACATTTTATTAGGTTCAGTGAGAAAAAAATCAAAGTAATAATTTCTTGGTCCATAGAAACATAATCTAATAAAAAGTTCGGACTTTGAGAGGAGTTTGAATGAATCTAAGATATCAGCATTAGTAACATTTCAAAATTATATTGTCAAATCATTCCTGAGCAAAAGCATGGCTGAAAACTTTGTATAACTGGTGAGTGAACTTATTGAAAACTATAAAAAAATGGGATGCAAAATGTTTATAAAAATACATATGTTGCATTCACATTTGGATGCTTTTCCACCTAACCTTTGTGATGTAAGTGATGAGCACTTTCACCAGGATGTATCAATGATGGAAACACTCAACCAGGGAAAATGGATACTAAATATGTCTGCTGATTACTGCTGAAAATTGAAAAAGGATATTAAAGAGGCTGAATGCAGGAAAAAACTAAAGAAAATTGGATATTAGATAAGATAATAGCATACTATAGGCTATAATCCCTTATGCAATTAGATCTTCTTAGAATCCGTCTTTCTACAAAATCCTGCCTTCTATTAAATTTTGGTTTCCGGATTTCATATCAGAGCAAAAAATACTATCACAAACCTTATTAAATGCATATAACAGAATAAACATGTTTTTTAGACCAATGAAAGTGATATATTTTGACAAGTTTAATGTAAATATAGTCGATTTATTTCTGATAGATTTGAGGTTAACTCCAGTTTTTCTCAAATGATAAATTTGTATCCCATTATTTTCAGCATTTATAATGACACTGGAATTAACCTTAAGCGTTATCAATATTAATGCTTATGGATAACTTAAAGATTTTGTTTTTTTTAAATTTATCTCTTTTTGACTCTGACCAGCTGCAAAGTAGTATTTAGGTAGTGATAAGATTGAGCAAGGAGAATATATTAAATTTTTGTATCAAAGTGTTTTGTTGTTAGTTTCACTAGGACAAAATCAGTTGATTATATGATTGCTCTGTTTGTGATGGAAAGCTAGAACAGAAAATCTCAGCAATTGATTTAGGTATTCATTTTAGTGATAAACTGAACTTTCTTGATCATACTAATTTCATCATCAATAATTTGAATTCAAAACCAAGTTTTTTAATGCGATCAATACTACAACCATTTTTTTTTTTGTTTAATTCTTCTAAAACTTTATAACACTTTTTCGATTTTACTTGGAGTTTGATCTTCAGCCCTGTCATCCCTGTTATCTTAAATATATCACAAAAATTGTTTAAAATCTAGGAAAAGGTTTTTATAATTCTTCCCTTCCTAGTTAACTAATTTTATAATAAATACATTACTTGTGATGAATTACTACATTATTATTTATGATATTTACAACTTTCAGGATTTCATATCCTGAAATATATTGTTTTTGCTATCTTTCGTATATTAAAAAGATTTGACTAAAAACCTATTTCCAATCTATCTGGCCATTCTACTGAATGAATCATGCTGATAATTTTTAATTCTTCTTAGAATGATCCTCAGATATGTCATCAAGTGTCATCGAATCCCAAACTAGGGTCTCCACTGAGAATGCCTGAAAAAATCCTAATTTATTACTCAATTGAGAAACTTTTTGAGGTTATTACTCAAACAAAGAAAAATTTCTTTGAAAGTCTGTTGATGCTTGATACACATATCTGTGAGCCATTCCGAGCAAAATAAAGAAACATTAGCCCAATTCATCCGGTAGAACATCTCGGCAGACTGGAAATAGGATTATAGCATGCATTTTACCTGTGATATGGAAGGAAAGAGAAAACAGGCGGATTGGAATTGAGACATGTTGTAGATGGAAAAGGATTTTGTCGATTTTTTGAAATATATAACATTACTTTGTAATAATAACGGAGAGTCTCTCTTGAGAAGTGAAAGTGGAAGATTGTGTTTAATAGTGCTCCTGTTTTAGTGTGTGTTACTAGTACTTGTGTGTTAGTGTTCTACTTTGTTTCCGGCCCGCCTGTGTCCCTGACCATGTGACATTGGCAACGTCCCGTTAGGACCCCTACCCAGAGACCAGCAGCCACATACCACTGCTATTGTAAACGACCGAATAAGTTATTTTTAATTGAGATACAAATGTTAAGATCACAATACTGCTTTTTTAATTTTAAATTTACTACGAGTATGCGTTATTCAATTTCTGTTACTTCCTTTTATTTAAAATAAGATTTGATCTCTAAAGATTCTCTATAAAATCCGTATACAAGAGATTAATTTCGATAGCTATCTAGAATCTTTTTAGTAAAGTGTTTGTGGTAATTCGCAATAATTCTATCTGAGGTGTCTGAAGTAGTGTTGATACTACTAAGTTTATAGTGGAGGGGGTAGTGTACCCCAACAAGACGTCGCGGTCATAGGTAGCAATAAGCTCAATCCAGTTCAGCAATCTACTACTATATTATGCTCAACTGAGCTTTCTTAATTCTCAATTGCGGAAAAGTTGCGTAGATTAAAAATTTTTAATTTCATGAGGACCGGAGGACCAAATTCTTGCATAGATAGCAAACTACACCAATATTATACACGATATTCATACACGAATTTAATTACTAGAAATTTTCTGCTAACTTCCTCTTTCAGTTAGCAGTGGTATTTGAAACGTGAGATTATTTAATAAACAGAAGGTCTGCACAACTGAAATTTGGGAATGGGCTTTGCCAAGCGCTTAAAAAACTCTTAAAAGATCATCTAAAAAAAAAAACATTTATTTATTTACTTTTTTCTGTTTTATTAACGGTTCTTGAAAATTTTACACCTACTGAATTTATTTAAACTATATCAACTACGTTTGTGTGTGTATTTTAGAGGAACATCCACTGACTATAGTGTTCAGTTAATAAATTACAGGATTTTTTATGTTAAGATGGTAAAGAATATATGAATATTATTATTTCGCTATAAACCAGAGGAATTGTATAAGAGATTATCTACAAACTTCTTTTACGATTGGCAGATGATCTTTATAAAAAGTGTAGTATAAAAATATTCACGTGATTTAAAATAATATGTACCATCGATTAATGTTATGGTACGAAAAATCCTAGGTTTGAAATCATTATAAATCATTCTGAAATCTCTATACAATGTGCACTCCTTTATTATGTGTTTCACTGTGAGGTATGAGTTACACATCTTTCACATATTGCAGTTTTGTAAAGCTTGGGGCGTGCGCCTCCCTAGGGGGGATGACAACACTAAATGAAGGGCGCGTGCAAATCGAAAAGAAAATATTTTAAAAATGCATTAATTTACTGAAAGAAAAACAAAACACATTCTGACATAATAAATAATAAAATACACATTTACACTGACGTTGTTCAGACTCAGTGCATGTTATTAAAAATTTATTTAAGGACTTTAAAATTTAAAGGTCTTTCTCAGTTTACACTCGACTCATGTCGGCTGCACTCGGTTCCATACAGTTCACACAGCTCCTTTCGGATGCACTTGGCTCCTGACGATTCAGCGGCACCGTACACAATACATAAGCCAGCTCCGCACTACATTCAGTCAGTCTTCTTCCAGCCTTCTATCAATCTTCATGGAGTCAACGTAAAAAATATAATTTGTATTCTTTAACAATGTACCACATATAATACATTTTATTTGTTCATTAAAAGTATTTATACACACTTATACATAATCTTGTATTATTCATTCAAAGATTAAAGGATTAAATCTAATAATGAACTGATGTTAATAATGTCTATATTTATTTATTGTTTGAACCAGCAGTAAATACATAGAGTAATTACTCTGACCAAGGTAACACACCAAGGCGGATATTATTTCAACATTTTTTTTGGTGCTCCGACCACGGATATATATAATCTACATTTTTAGAGAATTCATCATTTAATCTATCAGAACTGCGGATAAAATCTACGATTTCAAAAAACATCATTCAAAAATCTTCATATTCAATGATCTACTGCATAAAGGGACTCACAGCATCTAGATCTACAACTCACATAACATCTTAATTTATTATTATTATATTTAATTTAGGTTGTTTCATCATTTGTGTAATATCACTGATTCATTTCACATTTAATTTACTTTGTTAACATTTCATATTATTAATTTATCAAACATGGTACCGCTGATATCTTAAATAAATAAATAAACAATTATTATAATCCAACTTATCAGCACGTTGGTATGTTCTCTAGATCTAGGTCATGACTAAAATAAGTCATGACTGTCCCGGTTCTACTAGTATACTCCAATTGAACAGACAGTCATGACTGTTTTTAAATTTTAACTATGATGTTTTAAACTTTGACTTTAATGCATTCATTTTAACTCCTGATGATGGCTTCTAAGCCAAAAGATCTAGAGAACATATCAACGTGCTGGTAGGGTGGATTATATTAATTGTTAATTTATTCATATTATTAATTTGAGTTATCTAATATAATTATGGAATTTTTCCAATTCCATAAAGACAAAGAGAGTCAGTAAAAGCCTCTACAACGAGAATTTGCAACTATACTGATAAATTTGATCCCTCACAAGATTATAGAATTGACTTACAAATTAAGTTGACTTGCAATTTGCGTTCTTTAAATCTTTTTACAAATCAAGAAGATTTTCACAACGCAAAATGCAACATTTAATAAATTATACTAATAGTAATAATCAAAAATCATCTAATAAAGAAATTAATTCAAATACATTATTTAAACAAACACAATTACAACCAGTATTTAGAGGTATTTTAGAGGTATTTAGAGGTATTTAACCTGTATTTAGAGGTAATATGTTAAGAGTGACAGCATTTTTATAACCATATTTATTGACTTAATACATAATAATACTGATTTAACAAATTTACAAAAACTACATTACTTGCATGCTTCGTTAAAAGATGAAGCATTAGCCATTATTAAAGATCTGCCAATAACTAACGAAAACTATATTTTCGAGAATTATTAAAGGTACGATTTGACAACAAATATTTAATCGCATCTCATAATGCTAATCATAAGTTTCATCTCATAATCGTAAGTTCAGACTCCACCAAAAGATAATCTGTAGATACTTATCTAATTTTATTAACAAAATATCCTCACATGTAAATTCACTTGAAGCACTGCAACTTCCTGTTAATACATATGAATTTATCGTAGTCTAATTTCTAACATCCGAATTGGATTACAACACTTTAAGATTATGAAATGAGAAATTGTCAAATCAAAGGTTTCCAACTTTAAAGAATATAGAACCTCTCAACACGAGAATAACACTTCTAGAAAACCTTAACGTAGTTACATCAAATGCACAAGTGAATACAGGAAGCAATGTGAAAGTAATTCGCTACAATAATTCATCTAAAACTTTTGCCAAATGTTTTACTTTAAATCATAACAGACAATATAAAAGAAAAAATGTCAGTTTTTATTCAAAATTTAACTTTAGCCAATATTTATTCTGTAATTCAAATCATTACTTATATCAATCTAGCCAATTTTTAAACCTGTCCGTTGATGTTCGTGAAGCCTTTTTGGAAAATAATAACACTGATGAACGAAAGTTTTGTTTCCTAACATGCGATATATGATTTTAATCTGTTTTTTTATGCTGAAAATTAATATGAACTCAGAATCTTTCTATCACCAATCATTTTTGAAAAATTTTTAAATTTTAATTAAAGAAGTTTTTTAATTTTTTATCATATAGTTAGCATTTTAAGCTCCTATATTGTATTTTGTTAGTTAATGTTTTATTGTTTAACTTTATTAACATAATTTGTAAGCTATAAATAAACAATATTAGACAAACAATTAAATCATATCATAGTCACATATTATGACATCATATCTAATACTAAAGTGTAAGCCTTCATGGACAAGATTGCCTGTGCAGATCAAAACATGTAGCTGAAAACAAAGCTGTGTTGTTTGTATTGAGCACTGGATTTAGGAATGAATTAATTTTGTTCAGTCTTATGGCTGTCTTAAGTTTATTAACAGTTCAGTATCATAATCACTCAAAATTGTGTAAATGATGTGGATGCCTTATATTATGTATGTGGTGAGCTTACCGTAAAATCATACAGAAAAAACATTACACCTTTAATTAAAAAAGCATATCATTTGTACTTTCAGTGTACAATAGTGATCAGGATAAGACGTGGGCTCCTCATATAGTATCCACTAATTGTTCTGTATATTAAAGAGGATGGCTGAAAAGTATGCAAAAGGTTTGCCACTTACTGTACCTATGGTTTGGCGTGAACCAAAGAATCATTTAACTGATTGTTGTTTAACATGTTGGTCTGAAATTTCGAAAAATCTTAACATACTGTAAAATATCCTTCATTGCAATCTGCAATCAGGCCTGTACCTCACAGTGAAATTATTTCGGTTCCTGAGTCACCTGTGAATGTTTGTTTCGAAAGCAGCGATAAAGAATCAGGCAGTACTGAAGAAGACAACAATAGTTTTGATTTTGAATTATGTTCTAATAAGCTACATCTTATTTCACAAGGTGAATTAAATGGTTAGGGATTTAAATTTATCAAAAAATCAACCTCAACTGTTAGGATCTAGACTGCAAGGTTGGAATTTACTTCAAAAAAATACAAAAATTTTGGGCTTTTGAAGCCAACAAAAAGAACTTTCTCAGTACTTTATTGATTAAAATAATGTGTTTTATTGCACAAATATTGATGAGCTTCACTTAGGACAAGTTCATAAACCTGAGGACTGGCACCTTTTCATAGATTTGTCCAAATATAGTTTAAAAGTGTTTCTACTACACAACAGTAAAAATATCCTTTGATATCTATTGCTTATGGTATTAATTTGAAAGAGAAATACGATGTGATAAATGATTGTCTTAAAAAAATAAATTATAAAAAATAGCTGGAATATATTGGTTTGCTCCCTCCACCACCCCATTCAGTCGCCCTAAAGCATAAGACCTAATGTCTGTGCACAAACGGCAACTGAACCCCGAACAGTTTAGCGACCAGTATCCAAAACAGCTCTTAGAGCTTACCTAACGGTGTGAGCGGAATAAGCGCGTTGCCATACACCACCGGCTTACATGTCCCAACCACTCATTTGTCATATATTTGCTAAAATGAGTAGGCACACCCCATCAACTACTAAAAATATATATGACATCCATAAACTAAAATTTATTTCGTCTAGAATGCAATTCGCTGCCACGCCTTGATTTCTGAATGCCAGCAAGTACCTGTTCATGAAATTAAAGCGCTTGGACCCTTAATTGGCTGGTTGTCAGCCATATATATCTCTAATTTAGCTTCCCACACCAGTGTGGTAGGAGTCTTTTTCCTTAGGTAAACTATTGATGTCGGTTGAACAAAGCAATTCCATGAAGGAACTCTAACACGGTCCGACAATGCGGCTCTCGCCACATTGACTCGCCGCTTCTGAGAGGCCAATTTTCCCCTTGACGTCTAAGTTCCAGGGTGGCCCGGTCTTTGGCCCCAACCAAAAGCAGGGCAGTCAAACATCAGCTGTTCATTTGACAGACCTCTCCGCTGATGCACAGCTCATCAGCTGCCAGGCGGAATTGATACAGATATTGGTTCAAATTAATGTGATTGGTGAACACCTGGGCACCCGATGCCCTTAAAAACGAGCTCGAGGCATACCATCCCTCCCAGAACCTGTTGTATAAATTTATACAAGGATCTTCTTCCCTTAGTCGTGGTGAGCCATTCCAGCTATCATGCATCCATCGCCAGGCTGTGCAGCCTCTTCCGCAGGCGGAAGATAGGCAACTGAACAAAATTTAGATCCAGTGCATTGTGATCACCGTTCCGCTCCGGTACTAGCCCGGCTCAAAACCGCATCCCAAACACTTCGGCCTCCCAAGCACTTTGCAATCTCCACATGGCTGCCCGAACTTTCACCACTAAATCAATTGGGACAACCTTTCCAATAGGGTGGTAGCCTCATAGGAGGTTTTTAAAAACACCAGTGCATATAATTAAGGCTCTGCGCTGGGCACTCCTTAAATTTTGAACAAGTGCTCTATTCATATCCAACATATGCGCCCAAACGGGCGCCGCATCAGAGGTCGCATCGGAGGACACCTCGGTACACCATGTATATTTAACACCTCCACAACCCATAGTCTTTCCAAGCTATCTTCCTAAGTTTGTGCATCACTGAGACGGCGGAAGCCTCCGAGCTTTCCCTGGTCACGAATTTTTCCACAACTAGGTGCGCATCTTTAAACAGAGCCGTGTGGTTTTACTAGTAGTCACGTACTACGGCCTGTAGGGCTATAGGAACATTGCGGCGTTCCAACTCATACAGGACAGAACTCCAACGCAAGGAAGGAAATACTGCCTTTATGTCAATAAAAATTACCAAAACATATTTACAGTCGGCGCTTTCCACCTCGGCAAGAGCATTTAAGAAGCAATCCTAGGTGCCAACCGCTTTCATGACTGGCGTCGATTTAGAAAACAGTTCATATCGATATTTTCCCAGAGCCGTTCCACAACTAGCCTTTCCAGCAACTTACCGATAATCGGCAAGAGGCTAATGAGTCGATAACAACTACCGACCTCACTAGAATCCTTTTCTGATTTTACGAGCACCCTCACTAAAGCCACCTTCCAGCAGGCCGGAAAGCAGCCCCAAGTAAGTTACCCCAAGAACAGCTTGCGAAGCGGCTCTCTTATGACAGGAGCAGACGATAGAGAATATCCGGGTCAAGTTGGTCAATCCCTGGTGCCTTTCTCAGTGCCATTCGAGAAACCACTCGGTATATATCTACACGATTCACAGCTCGCATGTCAGGGAATGGTGTCTCACTCGCCCTGATGCCGACGTTTGCTTCACCCTCCGGAGCATGTGGAAACAGAGTATCCAGAAACGCCTGGTAAGTCACAAAAGATGTTAAAGTGTGTTCTCGGCCACCAAACCCGCATCGAACATTGGACAGCACGTGCAATGGATTTGACCGGTAACATGGCTTCGCGTGCTCCCAGTGGTTGCTCTCTAACTCGCGCATGGAGTCTAGCCAAAACTTGAATTTGGCTTCCTTGCTGGCATGAACATACTCGTTACGGGCGCGCCAGTAGATCTGCCGACACTCAGCGCGTACGTCGTCAATAATAATTCCCGTTAGGGAGCGACGTTGGTATCTATTCCTAGCGGACGTAACTCTTACGTGCAGCACGCTAAGGTCAGAGGACCACCACTTTTTCCCAGGTTTCCGCCTGCGTCTAACAGACGGCTCCCCGGAAGCGACGGTCATGACGGCTCCAGGCAATCTCTGATCAGCGGACTGGCCACCGCATAAGGGTCCGTCCATTGGCTGCGGTGCCGCCGTAGAACGCTTATGCAGCCAGTCTTAATGGCTTAGTCGAATTGCTCAGCCATCAATTCCACCTCCTCTCTGTGCTCTATGCATCATTCCAACCCTTGCAAGGCATCTGTGCACTCGCGCCGCAGCCTGTCCTGAACCAGACCCCTTATGTTCTGTGAATCTGGAGCTCTTAGACCGCCTCCGTAAACGATCTCCAACTACTTGTACTTTTAAGCAGGTCGCCCGTTACCAATGTGATGGTGATTTAACTTTCCCCCAGTTCGCAAGAGAAATTTGGCTGTTGTTCTGCGTCGTTAATCAAGTTAATCAAGCTAAAAAGAAAAAAGAAAACTACAATTCGTATTGTTTCATGCTATAAGACGGTATCCAAAAACGCCGTTGAGATTATAACAGGTATACCCCCTGTAAACTTGCGGGCCCAGATGTTGCGGAGAGTTTATGATGGGATGTCGCGGATCAAAGATAGGAGACAGATGATTGATGAATGGTAAGCAATGTGGGAGACATCTAGAACTGGTAGCTGGACCAGAAGGATCATTCCGCAAGTTGGTGTGTAGATTAACAGGGGTTACGAGGAGGTTGATTTCTATTTTTCACAGTTACTAA
Organism: Lycorma delicatula; assembly: GCF_047948215.1. NCBI lineage: Eukaryota > Metazoa > Arthropoda > Insecta > Hemiptera > Fulgoridae > Lycorma > Lycorma delicatula. The sequence continues at coordinate 275,314,911 of NC_134455.1, read as the reverse complement.
CAGGGCATGATGAATTTGAGGCCTACCTCAACCGGTTTGGCTGGCGTGCAAGTCCAAAATGTCGATATTGTAACGAGCTGGATTTGACTGAGCACAGGGTTTATCGGTGTTGCAAATGGGATCATGTGAGACAAGCACTGGGATTGAGTGATCTGATTCCTGAGAATACGATGGGTATATGATGAAGGAGAGGTCTGAATGAGATGTAGTAGTTACGAAGGTAACTAGAATCATAAAAAATAAAGAAAGAGACGCCAGGGAATGGGACTGGGCTTAATTTAATTTAGTTCTGTTGGTAAGGATTTACAAGGGCAGCCCTGGTCATGAGAAGGCGGCTCGCTGAGGTGGACCGTCTTTGATGACTGATTGGGGACCCCTTGCGTCGGGAGAAAAATAAAAGACTGAGAACCGGCTGGAGCCCATCTTCACGGGAGAGCACCGGTTAGAGGCATAGCACAAAAAAGAATCGAGTCCCGACCAACCGAGTGGCCCCCGCAGGGCAGGGCAGAGCAGGGCACAGCATACAGCTGGATCCTGCGGGGTCTCGGGAGGTTAGTGGCCAAGTCACTCACTGAGGATGCGCAATGCGTAACTTTTAATCAAGGGGTGATTAGGGGGTGGTAGGTAAAAAAAATAATGAGATAGGTTAGAATCGTTTGATAATGTAACTCGTTCGAATTTCATAGTTTTTTGCTCTCTCTGATTAAAAATATTTTTATTTTTTTTATTATTTTTTTTTATGTTTTTCGGGTTATCGACTACTTTGGTCATTAGCTCCGTCGCACTTCAAAAAAAATTTAAAAAAAAAGGTTTACGATATCAAATTCTAATACAACTTCCGAATCCAAAGTTTACCGCCTAGGCTTTCCTTTCGGCCATCCTTTCTTGCACCATTTTTCCATTCTTCGAATGGCCTTAACTTCTGATGAGAATGTGTCTGAGGCCTCGGACATGGCATCTTCTTCTCTTTCTGATGCCAATGACGTTCGCCGGCTTACATCAGGCAATGAAAGCTTCGTTGGTTCAATTAGCATCGTTGCAATTGAATCTAAATTCGCAAGCGATGCATTTTCGGCGGCTGATGAACTGGATTCAATCTCTAAGGCTGTGATTGGGCCCGCTGATATAGATGCTCTCGCCGCGGCTGCTCTCTGAGCTTTTGGAGGCTCTATGCATACAGTTTTATTATCGTCTGTGTCTGGTGTTTTCTCAATAATGACTTGCACCTCCATTTCGGTAGACCCAGACTTTTCCTGTACTTTTGG